>NW_024582083.1:7581594-7635496 GCF_017639235.1 Corvus kubaryi
TCAACAGCTGATGGGGATGGTAATAGAATACACTGCAACCCAGGACACCAGGCTATAACTGCAGTCCAACAGCAGAAGCCAAATTTCCAACACAGGGCAGGCACATGCAGTATCAAACTACTCAAACTAAAAAGCTTAAGAGTTCTGGGTTCAAGAATAGTAATTTGTTTAAAAAAGGGGGAGAAATCCCCTTCTGGAAACGGGACATCATGCACTTCTGCTATAGCCCTTAAATGGTTCAACTACAAGAGCAAAAACCATTTTTCCTCTACATCTCTATAAAACCATACAAGCTGTTTTCAATCAGTTTTGAGCAAACTACCAGTATGACTAGGATTCAAATCCTAACTAAAAAGAAGTATTTTACTATGATAGAATGGTTTGGGTTGAAAAAGACCTTAAAGATTATCTAGTTCCAAACTCCCTGCCAAGGGCAGGGAATCATATTTTACCCTGTGTAAATGAGTAACTCTCAACATGAAAGGCAGCAAGAGAGCAGAAGCTTTATGTTATCAAGCATCCTTATTTCAGGAATCAGGTGGGACCTGCATTTCTGCAGGTCTCATCTGCAGACAGGGTTCAGCCTACAATAACAGTCAATGCTGTACAGCAGAGCTTCCCTGAGCCACACAGCATTGTAAACTCCCCCACAAAACCATTCACCAATGAACAAACCATCACCCCTCTTACTTGAGAGGATTTCTAGGGAGTTGCCACTGGTTATATTTACCATAGTGAAATATTTAACATCTCTGAACGTGTGATTTAGCATAGCAGAGAAGTAGGAGATGGCAGGCAGTCTGTTCGTAAGACTGTCAGAAGCCCAATTTATCGAGCAATGTACCCCTTGGGCCAAAACATCTCTCTCATCTCTGCTGCACATTGAAAAAATTTCATGCCATTAGTTTTCTTCAGTCTACCCAATTCCATCAACCACATTATCAAGAAAAACAAAACACAAAAACCTATTATTACCTTCTGTTGCTCACATTAGTAAAAGTGATGAAGGGATAAGAAAGAGAAACCTTTTACTCTGCCCCACTGAAGAGCAACACAAATAAAACAGGGAAGGTACAACCCACCTCTGTCTCCTCCCAAAAATCCCATGAAGGATTCCTTTCTAGCGAAGCAATGAGATAGAAGAACCAGCCACACAGACTTTGCTCAAGAAATAGCAAATCACTTACCCACATAAGTATTTCAAAGTTGTCTTTCCTTCAATTTTAAATTGCTGGTCTTGTTTTTCTACCAATATCAACCTTGTACTTGTCCTCGAAGCAAAAGGCTACTTGGGGGTTTCCTTCTCAAAAACTGAAGGCTTACTTCCAACCTCGTGTTGGCCAAGTTGTAGTTGTAAAACAACATCTACCAAATTTAGAAGCTACCTTTGTAAATTCATTGTAATCATGCTAGGCTAAGGCTGTTTGCTCAAGACCTTGAATTGATAGCACTACACACATCAGCTATATGTAATGATAAGCTTTAGATTTTTCCTATTAGCCATCTTCCAAACATTTCCCTATCTGCTACCTACCCTTAAATTTTAAAAAGGCAGTAACAGCAAGGGTCCACGAGGAACTTCATGTATCAGGTTTTGCATTATTAATACTGATATTGTTGCAAGAGGAAGAGAAAGGTATTTTTCAGTTAACTCAATACCCTCTTATACTCAATTTCTTGAATCTGATCCAAATCCTAGGGCTGAGAAATCTCACCTTGTGAGTTTGAGAGCACGTTCCAAAGCAAAAAGGCAAATGTAAATTCTCCTGATCTGGCTCAGGAGACCACACGATTCCCTGTAAAGCAACACGGATGAAAAAGGAGATCTATTAACACCACACGGAATAGTTCTGTTCTTTCCTATCACAGAACCCGACCATCATATCTCAGATGCTAACCCAAGTGAGGCATATGTTTAGATTACATAGTCCAAGAGGGTGTCCGTAATACTCCAGACAGCTCACAGACATGCCCTTTAGAAATTCAGAAGGGTTCAAGTGTTGCAATTCCTGTTCAACAGGAACAAGAAATGTATGCATCCTAGAACAAAAGCGTCGTGTAACCAGGCTAAATCTCTGTGCTGTAGCACCGCAAGTCCTACCTAGCAGCAGAGGAGGCCTGCAAAGTCAAAGCCACTCAACCTTCCATTTTAGGCCAGTTTGACTCACGCTGCATTTCCATATGTGCTCTAAACTGCTTTAAAAGAAGAAGGAGGAAAAAAAAGCTGCTTCAAGTACATGCTGCATTTGTGCTCGAAAGAATAGCCTACTTGAAGGCAAAGTCCGGCAGCTAAACAAACGTGAACCCCCGGAGTCAGTAGGCAGCACTGCGCTCCCCAGCCCGCTACCTGCTGCTCACCCCGCGCCAGGCCGAGCCGAGCCGGGCTGGAGGGCAGCGCCAGCGCCGAACAATGCCCGGCCAGCCCGAGCTGCCGCAGCGCCGGGGGGAGGCCGGAGACAGCCGGCTACGCTTTCCTGACGGCTTTTGTGCCAGGAGAAGCCGAGCCGGCTCCGGGGGACGCTGATCCCACTGCGGGGCGGGAAGGAAAGCCCCGCGGCCCCGCAAAGGCAGCCTACAGGGATCGGAGGCAGGATGGGACGGGACCGCCCGGCCCCGCGGTGACAGCGGCGGCGCAGACCACCCCAGCCCCGCGGCGGCCGCTCCGGCAGGCCCAGCCGCCTCTCTCGGCGGTGCGTCCCTGACGGCCCCGGCCCCTCAGCGCGGCCGGGTCCGCAGCCCCGGCGGCAACGGCGCCCCCGAACCCCGCTCACCTCCCGGCGGCAGCAGCGACCACGACTGTGCGCGGCTGCCCGGCGCCGCCCTATTTAAGCCGAGCACGGCGGGAGCTCCGTGTGCGTGTGCCGAGCCCGCCTCCGCCTCCGCCTCCTCCGCTTGTCCGCGCAGCCCGGCGGGCGCTGGCGTTCGGCCTTCTTTCCGTCTGCCGCCCGTCCCTGCCCCTTCCCTTGCCCGTATCCCTGCCCCCTCCCTCGTCCCTGCCCCTGCCCACGGTAACGCACACAAACCCGCGGGGGGGGCGGTGGAAATTTTGTACTGCGCGGGCACAGATGACAGAGATCCACAGGGAGCTGAGTGGAGCACTGGGACTACTGCCACTTAACACCTCAGAGGTCTGAGGTTACAGTTTGCAAAGGAAGGGCTTTCTTACGGCTTCCAAAAGGACATCTGCATCCGGTATAAATATGCTAAAAGGATATATGTTTCAGTATGAAAGTGTTGGAAGAGGACAACGACCTTGTTGCAATTTGTTGCTTACCTCTGCTAAACTTTTTTTGTGAGGTGCCGTGAGTTTGAGGGGCATCTTGAGGCAGCTGGGGCTTTATCAGGACCCTGATAGTTATCACAGAATCATAGACTGGTTTGGATTGGAAGGAACCTTAATGATCTTCTGCCATGGGCAGGGAGACCTTTCACTACACCAGGATGCTCAAAGCATCATCCCAATCTGGCTGTAAACAGTTCCAGGGACATGGAATCCACAGCTTCGCCAGGCAACCTGTTCTGGTGTCTCGCCACTCTCACAGCAAAGAATTTCTTGTTCACACCTAATCTAAACCCACCCTCTTTCAGTTTAAAGCCATAACCCCTTTTCCTATCATTAAATGCCCTTGTAAATAGTCCCTCTCCAGCTGTCCTGCACCCTCCCTTCAGATACTGGAAGGCTGCTGTAATGTTTCTCCAAAGCCGCCTCTAGGCTAAGCAACCTCAACTCCTTCAGCCTGTCTTCAGAGGAGAGGTGCTCCTTAGCATCTTCATGGCCCTCCTCTGGACCTGCTTGAGGAGATCCATGTCTTTCCTGTGATGAGGACCCCAGAGCTGGATGGTGTCTCATGAGAGCAGAGTGCAGGGGCAGAATCCCCACCCACGCCCTGCTGGCCACGCTCCTTTTGATGTAGCCTAGGACACATTTAGCTTTCTGGGCTGCGAGTGCACCTTTGCCGGCTCATGTCCAGCCTCTCATCCACCAACAGCCCCAAGTCCTTCTCCCCAGGGGTGCACCATAATCCGTTCTCTGCCCAGCCTGTATTCATGCTTGGGATTGCCCCAACCCAGGTGCAGGACCTTGCACTTGGCCTTTTTGAGCTCTATGAGGTTCACGTGCCCCCACCTCTCAAATCTGTCCAGGTCCCTCTGGATGGCAGTTAAGTTATCTCAACTGGTTTTCGTTTGGCTGTGTGCTGCATCAGTTTATTAGACCTGTAAATCATCAACCCACATGTCAAAGTCCCACTATGTTGCACATTCTGCATTGCCATAATTTCCCTGTGTTTCCTGGGTATTACTTATTTTAAGTGTGTGTAGGGGTGTTAAGGTTGCACACTTTATATATATATATATATTCTATAAATGTGTTTTTGTGTATATTTATGTATTCTATAAACTACTGGAGGTACTTTTATCTTTTATTTTACATAAAGGCAACTACTGTTTCCTAATGCTTCCGTTTATACTAGAGTATACCAGGCAAAGGACTTCCTGCAAAACAGTTTTAAGAAAGGAAGGAGCCTATATTCACTTTTTAGCACAAAGGAGGAGGGCAATTGTGAAGCTGCTGATAGTCCCCACTTAACTGCACTTGGGTTCACACTATGGAGTGGCACAGAAATGCAAAATAAATTCCTTTCTCAGGAAAGGACATGGAAGCACATAATCCAGGAGTGTGTCTGACTGACTGCTGCTGCTAATGGGCATGGAATCTCTAGCACCACTCTAAAGCTAGTTGAGTAAAGCCCCAGAGCACAAGCAGCATGGACATCAGCTGCTCTTCCACTGGTGGGCTCTTCTGCTTTGCTCCTCTTGCACCACACTTAGTGCTCATGTAGACACAGCCAGACTCTGCCAAGTGATTTTTGCATTCTGTCCAGGATTTTGGATGAAGGAAACAAGGTAGAATTGCATACACCATCTCAGGCACTGGTGATTTCATGCTTTGTCCTGAATGTATTCCATCTGCCAAACACCAAAGCTTATTACTGTTTTATCTACTATGCTAATTAATCCTTTATTAGCACACGTTTCTCCACATCTGGGTTTCTAAAGGCCATACACCACATTTTAGTGCTTTCTCCAAGAAACTTTAGTGAGCTGGTTTTCTCTTGTCTTTCACTGGAAAGAGAGTTTCTAAAAAATCTCTCTCTCTCTCTGTGTCTTATACCTTTTCATGAATTCTGTCAGCAACATGAAATTGCAAAAGTCCCAGCTACACAGTATTTAAATAGGTATTTCAGTAGTGCCAGGTATCACTCCTCTGATGCTCCTTGACGCTCACCACATAATACGTCCAGGGACTACATTACTCTCTGAAATCAGCTTTTTTCCAGCTGATCAGAAAAGATAGAGACCCAGCCTCAACCAAACTGTGTAGAGAAACATGCACAGACAACATGGAAGTAGGAGCATAAACAAAATCTACAGGGAAAATATTGGACTGTCTTGCACAGGGGAACAAAGGAACCTGCTGTTCCTTTGGATGAGGATGGGTCTAGGACCCTTTATCAACTACATACACAATTTAATTATATTTGAGGTTTCATCAACTCTTTTTATTGGGGTACAGGGTATACAGGCTCTAAACCTGTGTCATTAAGGAAATCTGCTCATTAAGTATGTCAGATAAACCAAACAAGTAAATAAGGACATCCAAAAGAACATTCTGTCTTTCTTGTTTAAAGGGAGTTCCCTGTATTCCAGTCTGTGTCCACAGCCTCTTGTCCTTTCATTGAGAAGGGTCTGCCTCCATCTTTCCCCCCAACATAGGTATTTACACACCAGCAAGATCCTCCCCTAGCCCCAAGTTTTCCCTTCTTGAGGCTGAATAATCCCAGTTTGCTTAGCCTCACCTCATATGACAAAAACTCCAGTCCCTTTACCTTATTTGTGGCCCTTCACTGGACTCTTTCCAGTATGTCCATGTCTCTTTTGTATGGAGGAGCCCAGAGTGGACACAGTGCTCCAGCTATGGCCTCCCCAGTGCTGAGTAGAGGGGGATGATCATCTCTGCTTGACTGCATGTGGGGATGGACCACTCTTGAGCTTGGAGAAGGTGATCCTTAAAAAAATTAAGCCGTTTTCTTGGACCCCTCCTCTCTTCAGGACCATGATGTTAACAGGGCAGTTATCCCATAAAGAGATTACCCAAAACAGAGGATTTCCTTTTCAGCATATGAACATTATAGAATTTTCAGCTTGGTATTTTGTTTTCCCAGTAATATTGATATCAGAGTACTGTTCTTATATACATATACTGGTTGTCATTGCCAAAATAAATTAAACATCTGACAGAAAAAACCCTGTATTCTTTTTATTTTTCTCTACAGGGTATGTACAGCACTCTACAGAGTTGGGTAATCCTAAGTGTATCATCTCAGAACCATCCCAAGTGTATCATTTTTACACAAAACAGACTGTTTAGCCTTCTACCATACCGTATCTGCATCTGCCAACACTTGTGTGCAATCTCAAGAGAAGAAAAACAAAGAAATATTATGTAAATAGGCACTTAAAAATGTCAATGTCTAACATATAGCGATTAAAAACCGTGAGCTACTGGGTTCATGGAGCAGGAATAGTTACTTATGTCCTGACAACCCTCTTCCTAGCGAGAAATGGAATAATGTTCATTTTGCATTTGTAACTTTCATACACTTGAGAAATGGAATGTCAGTACTGACAGGAAACACCAGGGAGCAGGAGGGGGGAGTGGAGTCCCTCCATAGTCAGGAACCAGCAGGACCTGAGGACAACTCCAGCAGAAGCAGTGCTTTTCCCCAGGAGCTGTGCTGTCCCCCAGGGCACCCAGACAGGTGATACCAAGTGGTTTAACCAACAGCCTTGGGCAATTTGAGGTGACAAGTCAGGTCTGGGGTCCATGCAGAGATGCTGTGGGGAACAGCTGGAGCCAGCACTAGGACTGAAGACAAGGCTAAGACATACGTCATCTCCTTGACCTGCCAGCCACTCTTCTTTTGATGCAGCCCAGGATGTGATTGGCTTTCTGGGCTGCAAGTGCACATATTCCTGCCACATTTGAAAGACAATGGTGACATGGGCACCTAAGTTTGAGGTTATATGACAGTTGCATAATGCTTGGATTTAACCTCAGAGGCCTTTTCCAAACAAAATGCTTCCATGATTCTACGACAACTAGAGCTGGGATAAAAAGGTAGTGTGTGAAGAAGATACTAGAATAAGATATTGTCGTCTTGCAACAGATGAACTGGTTTGTTGAGGACAGCTGAATTTGGTTATCTCTATGCCTTTTTTTTCCCCTGGGTCTATGTCATCATACAAGTGCATTTTCATCTAAGAAACAACACATCATATTGGATGTTGCATCATTAGGCATTGCAGCAAACATCCCAAAGGTAAGAGAGGCCCAGAAGTAAGAAACTCTGTCCTAGGTCAGAGAGGAAAAATATCTGTAGGGGGATTCCTGCAGACTACAGTCATCTGCCTTCCTTTCACATGGATGAACACAAACTCAAACAAACTGAGTTAATGAATGAGCTGTACTGGCAGGGCTCTGGATAAAGGTCTGTGCAGAGCCAGCCTCCAGCTTGCTTCAGTCACCCTCAGTGTGTTACCTTAAATAGTTCTTCAACTTAGACAGAAGTAAGGAAGTCATGAGTGTATTGATTTCCATGAAATACAGGCCTTCTGAACATTGAGATACCTAACCAGGAAAATAAAATGTTTACAAAATCCTCTGTATAAAGGCACAGATAAAAAAATTGTGACATTCCTATGGCACACCAGAAAAGAGACATGATATATATATATATATATATATACACAGATACATACATACACAAAGATATCTAGAGAGGTCTTTCAGAAAAAAAGATGAAAAAACTAGAAAGTAAATTTAAATAGCAATTCCATGTTTTTAAGCATGTAATGACTTTGTTGGGTTTTGAGGGTTTTGTGGGGTTTTTTTAAATACAGGAAGGATTTTTCAGCTATGTTTACTACTCCTTCCACTTTCTATTACTGTCTCTGTTTATCAAATATTTCTTGTTCTCTTGCTCCCTACCCTCTATATGATAAATGTGTATCTTGTAGTTTGGGATCTTCTGAGGAACTTCCATATGAACTGACAAAGTTTCTGTTTAGTTCACACTCAGCACACAGGAACTGCCCTTCCCACAGCATTAAGGTCAGTTTGAATTCCAGAAGATATGAAAGAGAAAGGGAAGTCCTATGGAAATAGTATTCTGTCCAGCAAAATCAAGACAATCTGATTCAGCTTGCTTATGTCAGGCTAACAAAAATGTTATTTCCTCAAATGACAAGGTGCCTCTGTAATGATACAGGACTGGAAAAGTCAGCCTAAAAGAGCAACAGACTAAATTGTTCCAGTTCATTTGCTGAAGATATCTCTAGATATATAGATATAGATAGATATATAGATATATATATATATATAGATAGATAGATAGATAGATAGATAGATAATGTCTCTTCTCTATGGTGTGCCATAGAAATGTCACTATTTTTTATCTGTGGCCAGTCCTTCTTCTTTTTTCGAACTTCGGTTCACAGGCTATGTTTCCACCCCCTTCCTCCTTTAAGCTGTACACATGTGCAAGTTTACTAGCAAGTTTACTATTTGCTTCATCAAAATGATCAACATAAAGCTTTTCAAATTTGAAAGTTATTTAAGTGAAATGACAAACAACAAGAATGTTCTGCTGGTTGTTTATGCCAATGCAATATGAACAAACCAACTTGTTCACTTTTTCTCTTGTAAAAACTTTCCCCAATCACCATTCCTCTGTATATCAATCTTTTTGAGGGCTAAAGGCATCACACAAAAAGATAAAATTTATGTTCTTTAGTTCTAACATCTGCTTGAGAACAGGCTCTGACATGTATAAAACTATATAACTGAAATATATGAACAAACAATAATGTTCCATCTGCTTAACTGAATATCAAGTAAAATATTACACAGAAATAATCAGAGCAAGAAAGCTCAGAAGTTAAATATTTATTATGTTTAGACTCCAACTAAGAAACAAAGTGTGTGAAAAAGTAAAATACCATCTCTTCTGCTGGAACATATTCTGACAAAAGGAGTAAGTTGTTCTATTCGGTAGAATTTACAGTCCACTGGCACATGTTTAACACAAAACCAAACAGGAGAACCCCAGGCAGCACCAGACTACAGTATATTGAACATCCCTTGCCAGCAATGACCTCTAAACACACAGCAAGTTCTCACATTCTTCACATACCCACACCTCCTTGCAACTATTTCTAATGAGAATTGATGCACAAGCACAAGTTCAGCCCCGGGAGCAGGCTGGATGTCATGGCAAGGAACAATGCTTTTCAAGGATATCTCAAGCTGAGTGTGCTCATCTCCCCAGAGCTGTCAGCCTAAAAGCATGCTCCACCATGGCAAGGATTCATTTGGGCTCCTCCAACTCAATGCTAGTGCCTACAGGGGTCAGAAAGGGAAAACAGAAAGAACTAATGAGTACCAAGTTTTTTCCCAAAGTCAAAGAGCTTGTACATGGTGATCTTGAGGCTCTGATTTTAAATTAGTGCCTAGCATTCAAAAAAGCCTCTTATTTCTTACAAAACACATCTGCAGACTGGAACATGTACATTGATTCTGTCACTTGCATTTTCATGTAACACTGATGTCACAACACTTGAACCATGTGTGTAAACAGAGCTCTGCTTTTGAAAGGTTGGCCCCACATCTCATCTGCCCCAGGCCATCAAATGCCAAACAAACCAAGCTTGCAGATGCCAGACCAAAACAATGGACAAGCAGGCACTGGAAGTTATCAGCTGCCTGCTTTAAACAAATGGAGAAGATCCACCCCTGTAAGCACAGATACCAAAGCACAGGCTTCTGGAAAAAAACTTACAGTTCCCATGTATGGCAAGCCCTGTTCCAGTGTTTAGCTTCTGTGGGAATGCGGGACTAAGTGTGGGGAGCTCAGGCTGGCAGTTGGAGTAGCTCAGGTATTAGTTAATGCTCCTTCTTACCTACAAAACTGAGGCTGCACGCTCCTTCCTGCTTCAGTGCAAAGCAGTGTTTAGACAGGGAGAGAGATAAAACCAACTCACAAGTTAATGTTGTGGTGAAGAAGAGTCCTGGGAATACTTTTAATAAAAGACTTGAAGGATACGGATAAGATCAGTGTGGCTATTATACAGCCCATTAAAATATTCCACAGCAAGGTACATCAGTAAACTACATCTTCATTTGGGATAAAAGCCAGTCCAGGGATTAACTGAACAACCTGTCAAGGCCCTTCATCATAAATCACCTGCACTGTCTCTGAAAATGTGTGGAAACAATTCCACCCTCCTTCCTCCACTTCGATGGGGTGATTCACAAGTGGCTGCACAGGAGAAAAATAGGTCTTGCTGGTGAATAGCAAACCTGCCTATGCAAACTTGTGTTTATGGGAAATAGACATGAAAAATGGGTTAAATATGCTGCTCCTTGGTAAAACAGTGATTATAAGAGGAAAATAATAATAGGTTTGGCCATATGTATGTTATAAGGAACCACCATTAATCAAGTTACCTGTAGCACATGTATGCAGTTGTCTACACAAAATAGGTACCAGGTATTGGCACTGTTTCCCTGCAGGTGAGTGCTGGCTAGCATGAACTCTGCCATCATGCATGGACCCAAGAAACCTTTAGAGCTGGGACACCAAGAAGTTATTGGAAATGAAGCTTCCCTACCCCATTCCTGAGCAGCACAAGCTGTTCAGGCCATCACTTCTGCTTCCCCCAGTCCATCCCACTTACAACACCTACCACTCCAATTACCTACTGGGGAGATCTCACTTTATCATATCCCTGATCTTTCCTTGTTCCAGCCATGGCCTGCTATCCATGCTATCCTCCATTGCCTCATGTAACACCACAGCCCAGCTGGAGCAGACTTTATTCTCTATTTTGTTTTCTTATATTTTAAGATGAAAAACTCCCAGAGTGATGAGAAAGCATTTATTTATCTTTGGAAATATATCTTTTACTATGCATCCTGGTAAAGAAATTCCCATTTCTTTATATAGAGATGGGCCTATAGGAATATTTGACTACTACTTCTTGTAACAAACCACCTAATGGTACTAAAGATTATTATTTGAAGAGCTTTGCTTTATTTTTATGTAACATTCATGGACACCTACATACTGGTATTTTAGAAAACTGTTTTTTCAAAATCTGTCTAGAAATATCTAGCAGCAACAAAAATTTACTAGACGGAAAACCCCAAACTTTATCTGTCTCAAAAATTAATACATCAAGTTTCTTTCTTGTATTTTCTCCTATGAAACAGTGACAGATCCTACTGCAAGGCTGTTTAACCTCTGTCTGATAATGCAAATTTTATCTGACTAGGTCTCGTATGTACTTCTGAGCCTTGAATCTCTACCAGCCTGAATGCTGATATATAGGCAGAAAACCCAGCAGTTGGGTCGCTACTTACATAATGACTCTTTTTCTCCACAAGGCAAAGACAGCAAAGACAGCAGGAGTTAGAAGCCAGGAAATTAATAGATGAATATGACAAGTGAAAAGAGCAAAGAGTTTAAGTTCGGACTTAAAGTTTAATTTTAAATAAAAGTTATTTAAGTTGGTCTAGCCAAACTTTAGATTAGCTGAACTAAAGGCAATTCTTTTACTTCAGGTTATATAAACATTTTACAGTTTCTTTTCCTATTTGATCCTCCATTCATTATTCATGTTTTGAAGTTAATTAATACTACAAAGATGCTTAAAGAGAAATCATACAATCAATCAGTTTGAAAGAGCAATTTTAACCTGGGCTCCCTGCAGCAGCAGCAGCCAGCAGTGCCTGGTGTATCTGGCCGTAGTAAGGGCAGTACCAGGTGCAGGTGCTGGCAGTACCAGCAGGCAGGAGCAGCGCTGGCAGAGTGTGAGGCCGGGGGCTCTTGTGGCACTCACAAGCATTTCACGTGCTCCAAGCCAGACTGTTCTGCCAGGCTGCTTCACTGCCCTCCTGAGCTCTGCTTGCTTCTCCCCAGAGAGGTCAGCACTTGCTCTTGCTGGCTGGCACAGGCTACTTTTGTATAAAAAGAGCAACAGGTGGCAAGGCTCACCCCAAGGTCATGGAGAAGGTTGTGCCTTCCAACTGCCCAGGAAGGAAAACTGCCTTCACATTCCCAGTTCACCTGCATGGCAGCAGGTCCTGCTGGAGTTACACATACAGTTTCCATTACATAAGCTTTTGCTGACAGAACTTTAAAAACCCCACACATTTAGGGCAGTTCTTTTTTTTAAATTTTAATTTCCTGATGTGACTATGGAGAATGACAACCCAGGAATATTAATTTGGAGCACTGAATACATTTAAAAAAAAAAACCAAAACCCAAAGTAAGATTAAAACACACTCCTAGATGAAATTACTAAGGGTTGAAACATACGATTTGGCACAAATCATTGAAGACTGCAACAGCTATCAGTTTGTCTTGACAGAGTTAACGACAAGCTGAAAATTATTTCGTGAGACCAGATAAGGAAGCCTTTGCTTACTTCTTTTTGTTCTGAGGTTGTTAACTGCATGCCTACAAGGTTAAATACTGGCCAGGGTGTCCTAGAGTGAAAACACAAACTCCAGAATTCCTTAGCAAATCTCAAATGTGGTGAAAAGTTCCATATCCCGTAATTCCCCTTCAGGTTTTGACATTAAAAAAATTGCAAATGTGCAGCTTGCATAGGCTCTTTCCCATTACAAGGGCAAATACAAACTTCCCTCTGCTCTATTTGGCTAACACACCTGAACAGGCAACATAAAGCAGAGGTAACTTTTCAATAACAATTTAGAGATTAGGTGGTAACAAATTAGAAAAATTAGAAATTTAAAATTAACTGTTAATAAAGCAAAACAAAACAAAAAAATTCCAATAGCTAATAACCTTTCCAGAAAGTAGGATAATATTTTCACCTCCATGGCGAGTGCTTTATTGTCTATAATGGCACTGCTCTGCCTGCAGCTAGCCTATGGCCTCCTCGGGCAAGGCTGCAGGGTGCATGATCCCCATATTCTGTACCCCATTCAGAAGGAAAGCCAAGAAAGCAACATTACACCAGGTGTATCCAGTAGCATGACCTTCTTAGTAAGCACAGCCCAATCTTGGATCGTTGAAGGTAGGTGATAAAGCTGAAAGCAGCTTTTGGCTTTGTAAAAATACAGGTTCATTCATTTTCCTTCAGTACACTCAATATTCTCTTTTTGCCTTCAAAGGCTTGTTGAATGCCACTTCCTCTTAACTGTTATCTACCCCACTAAGCACAGAAAAAAAACTTGCAAAGCTTACACTATAAGCCCTAGAGCAGCCACAGTCTCAAACTAAGCTTAGTTATCAGAGATCTTGCTTTCACGGGGATGAAAGGACTTTTATCATATTCACAGAAAGGGGTGGAGGGTATGGCTTTGCCCCATGCAGAAAGAGTTATCCCTCCCATGAGAAGGTGGTCTGAGCTTGCCTGGAATGCCATGATGGTATGTCAGTGTCCAGCTGGATGGTGCAATCCTTCAGAACACAGAGTGAAAGCTGTATAATTCTGAACTTCAGGAAAAGCTACTCAACTGAAGCATATCAACAGATGTTTCCTGACATACGTTATCACCTAACGTAGCACAGGGTGGTGAACCACAGAGGCATTTCTGACAGGTCAATTCAATAAGGATTGCGAAACAGAAATACAAAGGGAGCAGGAAGAATGCAGAGATCATCTTCAACCTTTTTTTAACCAGTCCAAATAGGCCATATACACTCCTTATCACTATAATAACTAATGAGGCAGCACCGAATTTTTTGAAGTCCTTTAGCATAATTACATGCACACATGAACACTGGGGTCAGCTAATAACCTCATTTAACTTCTGGAGTTGATGAAAATCTTTCTCCTAGCTTCAACAGAATCTAGATTAGGATATTAATAATACACAGCGGGTGCAGTGTACTGGCTAGAAGATCTATTGCTGCTTAGCGAGCTTTTACCCATAGTAAAATGGCACTGGTTTTCCACAGTTGTGTTTACCCTTGGCACAGTCAGATTTTAAATGCACATGCAATTTAAGAATTTGTATGTCTTACAGTGCAAGTTCTCCAGCAAATAGAAAATCCCCTTCAGCATCCACAAAGGATTCCCAAAGAGTATTACAGTCCCAACGCAAACGGCTTTGACCAAAGTGTCTCTGAAAACTTAAAAACTTCAAGTATCTAAACTCTTCATGATATAAAAAATATTTCTCAAGAAAGAACCTGTAATGAGCTTTTCCATTGATAGAGCATGTGACATGTTGACAGAGCAGCAGCACCCTCCCACCAAGCAGGGCCTTTTCTGTGGAACATGATAATATGGATGGGCCTCCTCACCAAACTGCAGTTGTGTAGATGCACAACCACAGATCCTGGTTAGAAAAAGAGCAGTCTAAATCTATAGAAGAAGAACTCTAGCTATGTTTTTTTGGAGAGAGTGCCTTTTTTTTTTGTCTTTTGAGCCAACAACTGTAAAAGTAATTAGTTCATTATCCTTAGGAAATAAAAACATGAAACAAATTCAAAGTGGAACGTCAAAAATACTGTTTCCATTAATAAGAAGCTTCTAGTGTCCTTCAGATAATACTCCAGTTTAAAGATTTATGTGATTATTTGTGTGCATCAAAATTCTTGCAAATAGTTATTTGCAAGTCCAACAGAAACAAGTTACCATTGATGCTGAGGGATTCTGTCAGCCCTACTTCCACTGAAATCCAGCACAAGATTCTCCTGGCTTTTCACATGGTATGGTCTGGTAAAAAGCAGGTCATCAACAATTTGCTTAATGTTTCCTCTTTAAACCAGCAACTCCAAATTCAGACTTAAATCCCTAATAAAAGAAACGTAGCAAGAGTTTGCTCTTCATCAGACATTCTTGCTCAGCTCAGCGTACACTTGCTTGTTCAGTAACCTTCTGGCATAAAAGTGTTTCAGCTCCTCAGGGAAAGTGTGAGGGGTTTTTTTTAAAAAAAAGTGTATTAGGATCTGGGGTTTTTTAACTTGCTAAGCAGGAAGATGATTAAGAGGGAGAATATGTGATCAGTGGGGAGAACCAAAGGGATTTCACCTCTGATAAATTCCCCTTTCTTCCCCTGAAGCTGCATTTCTGTCCTTCTTCCTTCCATGCAGAAAAATTGATTCTTTTCCAAAGCAAGCAAAAAAAGTGGATTTTGTTTCAGTCCTTTAGGTCATAGAAAAGCACTTACTTGGGGATATTAGTCAGGATTAGTTACTCTCTTTCCAGTTTGCAAGTATTAGAAATAAGTTCAGAACTCATACACTTTGTTTCAGGATGGTTATGAAACATTAATTTTCAACATGATGTGATCTTGTAGACTTTCAATTTCCTTTATCTGTTTTATTCATACACAGTTTGTGTGCATACAGTTGAAGTAGACTTATTAAGAAAACTACAATTAGGCTTGCTACAAATTTCACAAGCTACAAGAATACTTGGGTTAAGTGGAAAGATAAAGAAGTGTTCAACCAATATCCACCTTTGTCAAGGGACCAACAAAGTGGAAAATATTCTCATTTATATGTCCAGCACCTCAAAGTACCTAGTGCGAGTGAAATTCAGAAAGATTATAGAGAGATGACTAATCAAAAGATCTCTGCTCAGCTGAGAAGCATTCAGCTGGCATCTTACCTTGAGTGAATGGGCTTGCAAATAAGTACAGGATGTAGTAAGTATTCACAAACTAAGGCACAAGGCATAGAATGGTGTATCCATCCTAAATTTCAGCAGACTAATTGTCCTAATAATATCAACAGTGCTTTCCAGGTAAAATCAATAGCAACAGCAAAATCTTTGGATCATGGTTAGGCAGAAGAAATCATCAAGTTAAGCCTGTTACTTGACAAAAATTTGTTTTAATACCTTAATCATTACTTCCTAAATTTTTTGTTCAGTTCTGAATCTGTGGATTGACAGTCTGCATGCTGTTGTCACACCACGATCACATTTTCCCTTTCCTCCACTACACTGCTACCCCAGCACAGTTATTCCACATCTCCCGCACCAGGACATCAGGTCACTCTAGGCATAAAAAAATATTTTAAAGGATTAGAAATTAACAGTTTTACACGGGCTGTGTATCACATTGGTAAATTGTGGACCAAGTTGAAAGACGCAGTGTTTAAAACAACATTTATCTGACATTCCTGTAGGGGACCATGGTACATAACCAGTTGAGCTGACACATACACTGTTAGGTAATCCAAATCCCAGGCTGCATAAAAAGAGCAAGCCAGCAAGGATTTCTGAAACCAACCTCACTGGGTTACTTAGAACCATCCATACATTCTGCTTCTCTCTCTGTGGCAGGGCATCAGGGTTCCCCAGAAAGCTACTAACACATCTGAACTGAGAATCAGGCCCAGTTTGGCTTTCAGGAGCATGACTGTGTGACAAGAAACACAAATCAGGAATTAAAACCTTAATGAGCAGCTGATGGGTTAAGCATGGTTACAAGGAAAGAAAACCAAGAAGCTTTTCTCAAACTAGGGGAAAATCATCATTCTCATGACGAAACCTCCACCCCATGCCTTGGGTGCAAAACCCCAGTGCAGTGAAGGCTTCCAGAACTTTTCCCTTCAGCTCAGCCGGGCCCTGCAGGCAGCTAATGTGCATCTTCACACAGTACAGCAAAACAGTGGAAGCACAGGTATAAACTGAGTAAGCACCACCCAATGATTAGTTCTCCAGACACAGCTCCACACTTGTACTCTCAGGGGTACAAGATGATTAAATAACAGAGCTGACACTCTACTTAGACAAATGAGTCCAAATGACTTTGAATAGCTCATTATCCATCATGGTTGCATAGAGCAAGCATAACCTGAGAAGTGCAACAAATGCAGCTCCCTCTCTGCAATCGCTAGGAGCTAGAGAGGTTCAGCCTTCAGCAGACATTAATCTCCTTGTCACAGCAGAAAACAGCACAGTGCAGCTCTTCATACAGTGCCCCAGTCTGTGCTTTATTGCCCTCCATTACAGAATATCCAAGACTCCTCAGAGCAGCTGCACAAAACTCAGTGTGGATCACTTTTGAGGGAACAATGGCAGCAACAAAAGGAGCACTTTGAGTTCCAAGCCAGTGCCATTGCACAGCCATAGAGGGCTGTTCATTAACTTTCGTGGCCATCAGAAGATGAGAAGTTGGTTGCTGATATCCCTACTATCCTGCAGGAAAGGAAAAGCAGAAGTTTCTAATTCCAGGGAATTCTTCCAACTCTGTCTACCCTCTGCATCATCCCACACCTTGCTGTGACTGCAGGAGTAGTCAAATGCCAAATACTGTGTGTCAGTGCATTTGACTCCTCCACAACTCCTTCAAGAACACACACCATTTTCTCCTTAAAAAGCTTGCAAGCTTCATTTATGTGAAGACAGACTAAACTTCTCCTTTAACCTTTAACTTCTGGAAGAAATTAGGATCAATAATTGTTCTTTCTAGCAATCCTCTCTTCTGTTTAATGAGCTGAGCCCAACGCAAAGCTTAATCACCTCCAGGCTTCCAAAGACATATGAAATCACACTGAGCCTTTGCTGTAACAGGCTACTCTTTTCCAGCTCCCTATCCAGCTTCACTTACACAGAAACTTAATTTTGAAACCTCATACATGCACAAGTGCACTGTGCTGCTTGCACACATTACCTGTTGAAAGACCAAGTGACTGGGCATTATTTTGATGGAAGTGCTATAATAGTAGCTTATCTGAATATTTTTATTTTGCTACCTTGTGTTCCTCACATCTCCAGTGAAATGTCATGTTCATTTGCACATTCAAAGCCAGCATCAACTTCTATTACTCAGTGCAAGGCTCAAAAACCCCTGGACTCACAAGGATTGCTGGCAAGCTTCCTTATTCCTTTTCTACTCCCCTACCATTTTCCAGGTGTTGTACTTCCATTTTCATTAGGAAATAACTAGTGCAAAGCATCTACAGATAGGTTGATTGAATTCTGAGGGCAATATTGATATCCATATCTCAAACATCGACCTTCTTTTACCATCAGAGCTATTTACAAGCATCAGTAATAAACCCTCCTCAATGAGACAGGAGGGGGTAATACAGTCCTAGGCTGGACCTGAAGGCAGAGGGTCCCAGAAACTTCTGACTGATAAGAAGGGCTAATCTGGTAGTGTTATATTTAAGCAAACCATCAACAATCTTAGAAGTTATTTAGTATGTCCTTTCCATGGTAGGTTACTGCAACATGTATTTTTGTTGCAGTGGAGATTACTGCAACAGTAGGTCAAAATGCAAGGCTGGATTTTGTTATGAAGTCTTTGTCGCTTTAAACAAAACAAGCCAAAAATCTCCAGTGCACAGGAAGAAGGTCACTTGAGGCTTGGGTGAGATGGATAAAATAAAAAGCAAGGCTGATTTTCAGCCATTTGTGGCACTTCAACAGTGGCAGAGTGCTTGATCATTATCCCTGGAGGGACACAGCACTGCAAACACATAAAAACAGAGAGAATACCCACAAAGAGATGGAAAGAAATGTTTTAAGATCTGTGATATAGCCCATGACACACAATTGGTCAGGCCACAACATGAGAGGAGCCCAACAGTGAAGACAGTCATAACTACATCTCTAAACAAGCTCTTGGTCTCCATAGGTAGTAAACACAACTATGACTTACCTTCTCACATAGCTCTGTACACAATAATCTGTCTCTTACCTTCTGACTAGTTCAGCTAGAGCAGAAACTCCCTTACTACCCAAACAAAATGTTAGCTACAGTAATATCTTGAGAAGGTATTCAAATAGCTCCTGCTCCCCTGGATTAACTTTATCTTCTTATTCAGTGTGGATTGCTAATTCTTCATTAGTATGGTTACCCACTCATATCCATGCTGTGCAGGTGTGGTGTCTACAGACAGCAGAGTTGGGAACTTGTGAAGGTTACAAAGTAATTTAAAGATGATAGGCTGGAAATTATTTTCTGTTTCTAACTTCAAATTCTCTGATAAGTACATACCTCTTGCTTCCTTTCTCCTTAACACAGATGCACATGGTGGTAGGAACTCCACCAGCCCACGACTCCACGCCATTATATGCAAAGGCGGCTCTCTCACATGTCTGCACTACAGATCACTGCCATCAAAATAAGACTGTTTTCCACATTAATCCAACAGCAGTGGTTAAAGTCCACTAAACCCTTGGTACCTGCCCTCACTTCTGGGTTGAAATCTACCCTAGGATCAGTTCAAGGATTTTATATGTTAATAAGTTTGGAAGGGAAAAATTCTTAGGGTTAATTTGTTTCCATGTGGGCTATTCCCCACTCTTCCTGTCTGGAGAGAGGAACTTGGCACTGAAAGGTTCACCTATAGAGCTGACACCTCTTCAGAAAGGATGGAGCAGCTGAGTTATGAATTCACCACCTCTCTCTGCAGTGATGTTTTATAGCTTTGCTGCTTTACGGCCATGCTGCTGGGAAGCACTTTATGCCAGAACAGTCTGATACAGTGAGTGCTTGAGCCCCACATTCATCCATGTTCCCTGTGAAAGTCCAAGAAAAATAGTATTTGTTCAGGTTTATACAGGCACTGGCATATTTTTTCAAGGATGTGTTAAAGAAACAGGAAGTCCTGAGCTGTCCTTTGTGACACAAAGATACCCTAATACTGCAGCTGCCTTTAAGGAGGAACTCCTTTTGCTTCAGAGAGTTCTTGTGGTGCAAGGTAGGGGGAATCAGAGGTCTGACTGGATTAAGTGGTGCTACTGCAATCCTGAGCCCAAACCACCCTGCCTGTGCTTCAAGCACTCTGATAAGCTCAGCTAATTTACATGAGTGGAGGAGGAAGGGAGAAAGCTTACAGTACTGTCAGAGAAAGATGAACAGAATAAGAAGCAAAAGACACCTATGCTCTACAGTAAGGTCAGAAAAGGTTGGACGCATCTGAAAAACAAGTGCACAGACTGTGTTTCTTAAAGTATTGATCACAGTTTTGAAACAGGAACAGAAATAACACCTGAGGCAGGAATCAGGAATCTGGGAGATACGGTAGTACTTGACCCTTGCACAAATCTAGGCTATAAAACTTGGTGGCTGACTTCAATATTATTTGTTCTAAATATGTAGTTTTGATAATGGTCAGACAGCAGCAGAGAAATAGTCTGGCTTTCCCCTGAGCTCCACCATGCCTGTGAGCACAAACCACCTGACTACAGAGCTTGCACACATTTTTTCCAATCAGGCTCTTTGTCAACAGAGAGCTTTTTGGTCCCTTACTCCCAGGTGCTTTGATTGATCAGTGATAACAAATATTATTTCTACACCAAGGGCTCCCTGCTCCAGTCTCCCTCTCTTGGTAAGTATTCCCTCTTCCTTGTCATTTATCCCAAGGCATATACTTCCTCTCTCCTGGCAGTAGTTTTCTTGCTTGCTCTCCCTCAGAAATGGCAGTCAGCTCACCCCAGCACATACCCCAGCCTTCCCACACCCAATTCTTCTTACAGGCACAGCATCCACTCGTCGACATTACACAGCTTCAAGAAGACAACCCACAAACTTGGCATCATCCTTTTTTCCTCTGCTCTAAGCAGAACTCCAAACGTACAGAGGGGAGTAGTAACACCCAAGAAAAAGACCCCTACTTCCCTTCCCAGTCCAGATCAGCAAAGAGGTGTGACACAGGAGCATCTCTGGGACTAACTTCCAGAGACAGATCTGCAACAGCCACTTCCAGGAAAACCACCTGCTTCCATTGCATGGTGCAACAGATCATCAGCCTCTTACGCATGTGATGCAGTCAGAGAGAAGAGGAAGTCCTGACCCATTCTGTGTCAGCACAAGTTTCTGGTATGTTAAGAAACTTCCTGGAGGCTGAGCAGCTGGACAGCTGTGATTAATGGATCCTGCAAATCCTAATGGCATAAAATGGAAAGGTGACCGTTCTCCACTATGATTTTACTCTTTGTATGCATCAGTTCTCTGATGACTCCTTCCTACCCCAAACACCACTCAGAGAGAAACGAGCATATACCAGCTACATCAGCCAGCAACAATGCAGCAAAAGCTCTGGCATGGAGTCATTGCAGGCCTTGCATGGGAGAGCCAGAAACAAGGACTTGTGATGATACCAGTCTCCTGCCACTCCAATCAGTGTTCTCTGGGATTTTACTTTTTAGGTAACATGTCAAATTAGACAAGAGCCCTACAGTATGCTAAATCTCCTCTGTAGAGATTTTGGGTGATCTCTTTTTACTGTTAGGGTAGTTCTGAAAAAATCCCAACCAAACAACAAAATACAATCTGCATTATAACCTGAAGTGGAGTAATTCTGTTCCCTTCAAAGCAGAGAGGAACAAGAGCAATAGTACAGGGGCTTAAGAGCCTCCAATGTGGCAGAAAGACAATTTCCCACAGTGCAGGTACTGCCTGCCATTTTTCCTCTGAGCATATCCTCCGAGCCTTAAACAGGAGTGGTGAGACTATAAACAAATAATGGACAACTTTACAGGGCTGCCCAGAGAGCAAGCTGGAGTGAGGAGAGGTTGCTATAACTAAAGGAGCCAGCCTTTCAAGAAGTCTCTTTGTAATAGAATACATATTATTTCCAATCATTAAAGAAAACAGTCAGCTCCTGTTATCCTATAGGAGAGAGGGTAATTGTCTCCTAGTGCTCTGGTCAACATACTTTTCTCTTTAACAACCACATTTCCTAATTTCCTTCCAGACCTACAGCTACCACAAAAGCAACCACAAGACACTTACATCTTTGATTACACCAAAAGCACATCTCCTTTAACAGTGCAGATCTTTCCTTTCATTTCATAGCATTATCATCGCTAGTAGAAAAGTCACAGTTTCAGTCTTACCCTCCTGAGGTCAATTTTTCTGCTGACACATACCTAGACCAAACCAGTACTGTTCCCAACTAAGCCACAGTGATGCTGATGCCTTCAGGTTTCTGAAACTGCTCTGGGATTTAGACCACAATGGCACTGCCCAGCCATCTCAAATCTCAGAGCAGAAGTATCACCATTTCACAGATTGAGAAAGAAGGGCAAAGAGAAGTGCACTGATTTGCCCACACAGCAAAATGAATATCAAGAATAAGAGCTAACCCCCAAACTGTTTCTCCCTCTTTGCTTACTATTAAGACTTCAATGAAAAGCGGCAAGATAAAAGTATGTGCTTTTTCTTTGTTACTCCATGGCGTACTCATTAGAGAATAAACCCGGGAAAAAAAAAGTCTTTACTTCTATTTTGAATTAAACAGGTCAGATATAAGTTGCAAAACTTCTCTGATGTAAGTCAGTGAAAGGTGGCAAAAGATAAAATCCCATATCAACATAGTTTGGTAAGGGCCCCTGGTGACAACACAACTTGCAAGAACTGGCATGGTTTATTTCATCCAGAAAAATAGGGAGTCTTGCCATGTCTGCCCTGGTTATTAAGTGCCCTGGCAGCACACTCCTTCACCAGATTTGGCTGTGCTGCTCCACTCAGGATGGAACTGCTGCAGCTGATGTTTTCGTAACTCCCTTGAGTGCTAAAGTCACTTCTTGAGTAGTAGCTAAAAAAAAGAGAGAAAATGCCTACCCATTCTCTGTATGTTCTTTTACACATTTCTCAATATCAAATATTTTTCTTAAAGAACATAAAAAGTGATAAAACATTTTTCAAAGCAGAATAATGTCAGTACTCTAGTTTACTTTGTAATTGTTGGTTTTGAGCTTTTTAATTGTATAGAATGTATTTGATATCTTAGATGATTGCAATAGAGTCAATAAAAACTAGTTCTTCCCGTTCCAACAATAGCACTCACATTTTTTAGGCTCTTCTTGCTCACAGCTCAGCAAATTCCTGAATTTCTCTTTTTGCAGACATCCTCAGGGACACTACTTGAATCCCACTGTCGACAGCATCAAAGCTAGCATATCTCACATTCAAGTGCACAGCAACGTCATAAACATAACCCTTGGGTTTCCCAACTTTAATAAGCAGGGAAATAAATCAGCATTGAGACTGACATTATTTCCATCTCATTTCTAAAATGATATTTGGTACTTTGTGCTCTCTGTAACCTTCCAGGATTCCCACCGTATATCTGGAGTCAGAACACAAAACATGCTCATTCACCTCTGTATGATGATTATAACAAAAGGAAACAAAAAAAGATTCTTTCTTCTAACTGTCAAGAAAAAGGTCTACAATATTCATGCTCAGACAAAAGCTATGGTAGGACAGAAATTTATTTCTGGGTATTTTTGGCATAGTTATGTGTTGAAGCTGATGTTTTTTCATATCTTTCTCCCTCCATAACAATAAAACATCTGAAGGAATGAGGTTGAGGCTGAATGTAGAGTGGCCAGTGTCATCAATGCTGAGCTAATACGTAACTAAGCTTTGACTTACATTGGACTGTCACACACAGCACTTCTGTGTTCTCTTCCTCTTGAAGCTCCCCAGCAGCTTTTGGCAGCACTTGCCCTTCCCCAGATTAGCCCAAATTGGGTCAGAGTTTATCTGAGGAGGGGGGACACTCTTTTCTGCTTTCTGCATGCACACTGCTGGGGAAGAGAAGAAGAAGGGCTCCTTCAAGTTGTAAAAATAAGAACTAGTGTTAGGATCTGTTGGATGCACTGGCATAAATACAGAAAAACTCCCCAGAAGTAATGAAAATTGAGTGATGAGAGCACATTTTGAAGTTCAGACTCAGATTACCCCTTACAACTACAAACTCCCTGGATAATAGCACTGAACTCCAGGAAATATTATTCCTTCAAACTGATGAACAGAAATATGGACTTCCAGTGTTGGCATTTATTTTTGTCCTTCCATAAACTACTTTTATGGTAAATGCAGGGATACCACTTGTGCTGATTTGTTTTTTAATGAATTTAAGCTCATTTGCATACCTTGAGATATATCGGAAACTTGTTCAAATTAGGCTCTTTCCAGGGTAAAGCCTCCATTGTACACTGATCCATTATGGACAAACCTCTTGGTCAGCATGACGACTTTCCTAGAGTTTGATGGAGAGTAAGTTATAGAAGGAGTCAGAGTTAAATAAGCAGCGTGATTTTCCTTTAGTGACCCACTAAAAGCAACACAGTGCTGCTAGAAGATGTAGTAGAGACCATGTAAAGCCTTGATGAAAACAGCAGTAAAAGGACTCGCAGATGGAAGATTTAGGTTAAAACTCAGGTATCACTGGTATGATAAGAGGTTCTCCAGATCTTATGTGGCATTCTCTGAACTTGTTCAACTACTGTGTTGAGGATTCCTTAACAGCAGGAACAGGCCTGAGACTTTATTAGGCTGCATGCTGTAGGAACAGCAGAGATTATCAGAAGCCAAACAAAGCCCCACAGGATGTAAAGTAAAAGTAAGTAAATGTAAACTTAGTTTATACACACAATGATGCTTCCTGAACCAGGTTTCTCACAACAAGCAGAATAGGAGTCATGTTCAGTTTGAACACAAGTATTATTTTTCTAAAAACATAGAAACTTTATAATGATCTTAATCATTAGAAAATCTCTATTCTTCAGAGGTGGTAGAAATTCCCCCAAGTTACTACAATGCCACTGTCGGCATTTCCTCACATACTTGACATTCACTGTTTACAAAAATCTGCAAAGTAACAACACTGCTAAAAAGTAAGCACTGAAATGTCACCTAGTTAAGTGTGCACAGTGGGAACCTTGCTGCTAGTGGAAAGCCAGCAGTCCTCTTTTGAATGTGACACAGTTCTGGCCAGATCAGGAAAAAAAAGGAAAAAAAAAAGCAAAAAAAGCTGTAGCTTCCAAATGTCCAAATGCCATTTTGGTACAATCCATCAGGAAACATTAGTGCAAGCACACAATTATCCTAGGACTGTAAAAAAGATAGCCCAAAGGAATTTTGGACATGAACATAATTCAATTTTACTGCTTTGCAGAAAGTATAGCCACCCTGTTGAAGGAAATGTAGTCTCCCCATAGCCAGTCATTGAAAAGGACAGTAACCATGTTGGGATTCATACAATAAAGTAGTTGTCAAAATGTAGATGCCTGTAATAAAGATCACCACAACTGTTCAATTATTTTTGCTTTCTGCAACATACATTGACTACCAAAGCCCAAGGCCTTGCAAAATAATCAGTGAGCAAAACAGACACAAAACTCACTGAGATTCTGAGCAGTGTAGCTAGAGGAGGGGGCAAAATCCACACCTAGAATAAGGCATGCATCAAGTGATTTCAAATCCTTTTATACTATTGTTTGTTTTAGTGACATGAGCTCCCCTCCTGCCATCACCAATCCAAAAAAAGAGAAAAGATTGGAATTTTTCTGTTTTCTCTGCAAGCATCTAACATTTTCCCAGCACTGTCAGGCTGTCAGGGTGGTCCAAGCTTGTATGGTGCATAGGCAGAGCCCCCAGCACCCAGCCCTGCCAGGCTGTGCTCACCATGCTGTCTCCTCCCTGGCTTTTAATGATGAAGAACAAGGGAACTGAGATCAGCGAATCCAAAAACAAATTACAAAGACCTGCATAACTTCAAAATGCACTCTCTAATACATTACCATCCAACTGATCTACTGTAATTTCAGGGTATATGCATCGTGCCCTTGCAGGTAATACAGTTTATGAGGAGCAAGCCTGTTGCCTGCAGTCAGGTTACTTTTTATGAATATTTTTGAATAAAGGTTTTGAATTTTATGAATAAAGGTTTTAGGACGTTGCCCTTAAACAGAAAACAGTTCAAGACCTGTGTAGTCTGCATCAAAAGTTAAGTAGTGACATACAATTTGTAACTTTGTTTCACGTAACTTGTCATCAGATGACTTTTCTTCCCACAAACCCACATTAGCATTGCCTACAATGAAGGTGGATAATAATCTATGATTTAATAAACAAGCCTTTTAAAAATACAAGGAAGAGTCTCCCTACCCACTGCCTACAGAAATTTATGTAAGTATCAGTCACCCACTATTTTTAGGCAGAACTTATTATCAATTTGTTAAACTCTTATTGAATCATACATAAAAATAGTTGAAATATATAAAAAATCAGAATTATGTTTCCGTAATATCTATGAGCAGTCTACTGAAATATCCCAGATTCACTAAGGCCAAACACTACTTTTCCAACAACACTGCTTCCTAAGGAAAAGTAATTTCAGATGGTAAAACTGAACTGGGGATTATCTTTATACAGCAAGATCTTGGCAGCATGACAGAAAAAATTAAAGGAGCCTGCTGATCAGTTAAAATACTACAGCTCCAAGTGTGTTTGGATGACAGCCAAAGTCTTGGAATTGTTTTGCCATGAAATCTGCTTTAAGACAGGAAGAACAGGAAAGTTTTCAGTCTGGAAGAGGCTTCATGATGAAAAGCCTGGAAATCAAGCCCATTATTCGCATCCAATCAAGCCTACCCCTCCCTGCTCCTTGCTGTCCTCTCCATCCTCAGCACAGGCATGTCCATGCATACAAGTGCACCCCACACACCACACACACACACTCCACACCTCTTACATGCTGTTGGACTTTATTTTTGATAAAATTGCTCAATATTTAATTCAAAATTATGCTGATTTGCCATTTGAGCGAGCTATGCTTCTCTCGCCTACTACAGGTCACAGAGATGACTGACATTTAAAATAAGTTATTTGCCAGTATTAGATGTGACTTAAACCTCCTGGCTCCTAAAGAGAGAGTAAGTTCAGGTGTAACAAAGAGGCTCTACCTGCTTTTTCCTCTGTCTGCCTGCACTGCAGCCTTTCAATCATCACATGCTCTTATTTGACACATAGGTTTCTATCAGTCAGTGCAGCACAGATACTTTTTAAAAAGCCAGGTGACATGGAGAACTCCACTGCTCTTGTGGCTGTAGCACAGGGAGCTCTCCAGGGCTGATGCTCTTGGTGAATTACTGTGGTCATGCTCTCACTGAAGTCAGCAAGTACACAGTCCAGGAAATCCTGAAAATCACAGGCAATTAAAAAGCAGAGCCTGCACAGCTGTAAAGCACTCCCTGAAGGATATTTAGCCATCTTGGTTCCTGGGACACACAAGGAGAGCCCTCCATCCTTACCCAGGCCTTCATGTAGCTGGGCATCTGCCCTTTGTGCCCAGAAAGACTGGGTGCAGTGGAGAAGCAGCCCCAGCAGTTTCAAGAACACTTGCTGTGCACTGATCCTGTATTTGTTTCCATACAGAGTATTCAAAGGTTTTCGTAAGACCAGTTTGTTACCACCCTAGATACTAGACTGTATAGATATTTTAGTGGTTTTACAACAATAAACTGAGTTTCACAACTCCTGCTATTCAATCAAAAATTATCTTGTATCAGATGGTAGAAGTCTCAAGTTTGCTAAGTCAAGTTTCTCTGACAAATTGTGAGAAGTTAACACTGTGCTGGCAGGTTTTGGGCTAGCTCAGGTCACCTCTGTCACACTGGCATCAGAGCATGGACGTCATGGACTCCGTGTGAACTGCTCCAGTGCACGGGATGAAAATGCAGCTGTCTGTCCTCAGCTGATCCATGCTCTGCTGTTCCTGGTGCAGGTTCAGTCTGCCTGAACCACGCAGAACCGGTGTGCATGCCTTCCCTATAGCCTGTGGAAAGCCATGGTCACTGACATAGGGTGCTGCCACCAGGGCTGTTATCTGAATACAAATCTGATCAAGCCTGTGTCACACACACCCTTTCTCTTTCTCTCTCCCACAGAATCACCAACAATTTGAACTGAATCTTAAGTCTGAATTTCAAGTAAGCCACACTTTCCCCACCTCTTCACAAGCATTCTAATACCCATTTGTTCTAGAAAATTTGAAAGATTAATTGAAAGATTTCTTAGTGTAATTTACATAAACAAAATACAGCTTTTAGACCAATAGGTGTAAAGCAAATAATTTCAAATTAACATGGAGAGACCATTTGCCTTTAAGTTATTCTTGTTCCAAGCTCAGAGGCTCTGAAAATTGTCATACACAGACATAGTAGGGAGCATGGCAGTTTTACTCACCAAAGCTTAAACATGACAGAGAGATATTTAGGCATTGTTTTGAAGCCTTTTGTCTGTGCCAGTCTGTACTTAGCAACTCATGGGCAATTTCATAACTAAGACAGTTTTACCCAGCTGTCTCTTGGATCACTTGTAACTGCTACAGAAATACTGAAGTGATCATGCAGGCCCTCATGGCTTTTGAGAATCTGAGTTCATTACAACCCCAAATGTAGTTACTTCACAGCAACTGAGCATCTGCTTGTCAAGCCTGGGCAGTCAAAGTCTGACAACCTTGGCTCACAGAAGCTGTTTACAGCTGTCGACTCTTGGATCTTACCTTGTCCCCTCAGCCATCAGGAAGAAGAGAGTCTGCAGAAAGGACAAGACAACTCTAAAAGAGATGGATGAGGAACAAGTTATGCCTCCAAGACCTGAAGCTTCTCACTGATCCTTCTCCTGCTGCCCAGGCAGATCAGTAGCCCTGATCCCATAGAGAACCATCTTACAGACTTTGAGGAGACTTCTTGATGGAACCTCTCCAGCAAACTTCTCATTTGGCTATGTGTTTTATCTATAAGCCACCTTCTCCTGTTACAGAATCATCAGAATCCATGGATCCTACGCGTATATATCCTACACTCTACTTCATCCAGGTCTTGAAATCCATTGTGTAGATTTTTCAAATTCTTCTGCCTTCAACTCCAGGGAAGAAGTGAAAAGGGTGGGGTGGCCACGCCACTCCTCAGTCTAGCAGAGTTCAGCTACCATGGGATACCTGGCTCTCCTGATCCACTCTGCATTGGGGTGGCACAGATTATCAATGGATGGCAGTGATCAACTAATGGTAGATAAAATGAAGCACGTGAACTTTCTCATCCTGGGCACATTGTTATAATATTCTCAGAGGAGTAGATGAAACTGCCTCTATTCCTGATTTACTGCTGTCATGAAATTTGTTTACATTGTCCTGAAATTTGTTTGTGTTGAGAGGGATTCTTTCTGTTGCAAAAAGAATGCTAACTTTCTGAAGATGGTCAGCTATTGAAAACTTTTATGTTACACAGGTTGATATGGTTTTATATTACATTGCATACCTCCTAAGAATATTTTGTTTATGAAGATATTTTACTGCTTCCCAACTTTTTCTTGATCCTGAATATCTTCAGAAAACAAATATTTCATTTAAATGCCTTGACTGTCTTTTGAAACATGCAGAATAAGGCATTGCAAACATTCTCAAATGCAATGCCTGTCAAAGCATGGTTTATTTCCCCTAAGCTCTGCTAACTAGGTTGTCATGGATTTTCTGCCAGCTTAGGTCTGTAGTCTATTACCCCAAAGTAATGGTGCTGAAGTCCACTGTTGCAAGTCCAAAGGTTTCTGTTTCCTTCTTCTACGTAGCCAGAGATTTGACTTTACTCTGGCAGCCCTGTTGTACAAATCACAGAGGGTCGGACCTGCCTGCTCAGCACTTCTCAGCAGTCTAGGCAAAGTTGAACCATGCTTGCTCTGAGGATGAAGCAGAATGGCACACTTCGCTCTCCTCTTTGGAGAGGTCAAAATTCAGCTGAACAGTGGTGGCAAAAGGGCTCTGACAGACACGACTGCCTCAGAGAAGTTCATGGTACTAGAGCTAAGTGAGCTCCCTGCTCCCAGGAACAGGAGGCCACATTCTAGTTCAGCTCTTTGCATACATAATACAACAGTGTTCACCTTATTTTTGTTCTGCTCCTCATCACCTTCAAAATACATATATATGGTGCTGCTGACCCGGGGAGAAAAGAGAAGTGGAAAACAACTTGGTATGTTGTTTCCACCCCAACCCCTCTGTCAGGACATCATTTTTTCACTTGTGTCTGTCTACTCTTGGGCAACTGTCAACTTTGCTTGCATCTAATGTCAGATTTAGATGCCACCAAGTAGTTTGTCATACTATGAAGACAGAGAAATTTGGGTATGGTCTTGAGACCTAGGGTTATCTCAGAACTCCTGACCAAGACACTCAGGTTCGCCCTACTCTAAATTCAAGTAACAAACAAGTTCTCCTTTGCAGACTACTGTGCTCATACTACCTAATGGTGATGAGGTAGTCCCATAAACTGGTGTCAGAGTGCACAGAAGTACCATGTGTTTTATCTGACCTTCAAAAGGGATCACGTTCCCTGGTTTATTGATTGGCTTTGTAGTTGATTGGGTGTGACATTAATTTTATGCTTACATGTATTTGTACTTACCACTCTCAGAGCATTTTGACAGAGTAAGGTGCAGACATGTCACTGCATGACAATTGACAGTTTGTCTGCATTAAGAATTCAAATTAATTAGACTACAATAGTTTTCAAATTGGTTTCATTTGACAAATCTGTACAACCTTCCTGTGTGGATATTACTAAAAGTTTAAGAACACTTAGTCTGACATCACATACACCAAGAGCAGAGTATTTGCTCAGAGGAAGAGCTGTTGTTGAGCTGTTATGTACTTGCAGATACTATTTCCTTAAATCAGATTTCATCTCAAGAGAAGTTGGGAAAGAGAAGTGCAAGGGAGTGCTGGCTATTATCATTCTCTGCATCTTTTTTGCATTGTTAAGTTGGTTTATGGAATGGTTATATGGGTATTCTTGCAAAACTGATTCTACTTCACTGCATAATCTTATTTGTTTACTTTGGTTCCAAAGGAAGCTGAGTGTAACATATCAGTGTATGTGTTCTCAACACTAGGGCTCTCTTACATGTCACCACAGATATGCTTTATTTCACAGCTAGCATCTAGATTCTTATTTTATTCCCCAAACAATCACAAGAGAATGGTTTCAGAGAGACAAAGAGAAAATATTTGTTCTGTTCATGATTCAAAAGTGAGCAGGAAAAACTTAAGAGTAAGTAAAACCATCCTATGAACTGTGAGGTCAAAATGGAAACCAAACATTGCTTTGTTTGCAGTTAAAGTTCAAAGTGATCCCAAATTGTGCCAAATCCCCACTCACTTTGTCTGAAAGACAATCACTCTATTTGAAAATGAGTCAAGAAAAGGATGCTTAATCAAACTCAAGGCTTCTGCCTTCAAGCACTGCAGATAGACTTACAAAGGCAAATATACCCTGACCTGAAAATCCAGTACAGTATCTAATTTTTCTCATCCTTCTCATCTTTGATCAAACCCAAGAAAGGGAGGAGAACAGAGTTAAGGAGGTGGGTAGTCCCTGCTGCATTGCTGCTGCTTGGAATTTCCACTCTCTCTTTCATTCTCATGCAATCCTGTACAGTCTCTTCTCTTCCATGTTACTACCTGAACTTCACCTAGCTATTTTCCATCAGCCTTCTGATTCAAGACTTTTCTTCCTCTTTCTTCTCAATTTGTCACATCCACAGCAATTCCATTTTCTGCTCAAGGAACCACTCCATCCCTCAGTTGTATGTTTTATCTTCATCACAACTTCATGCAATTCACAGCCCTTTTTTTCTTCCATTCAAAAGAAGGGTCTTATATTAAGATGTTTTCTGCAAACAGTTCACCTCCAATTCCTCGTTTAATGTATAGCTGTTCTTTGGCCTCCAGCTCCCTAAGCTTTTCCACAAGACACTCCATCCTGTGAGATGTGATTTGCAAGGAATCATTACACTTTGGCCCTTCCTTCTTGGCTTCGCCTTCTCTCATCCATTAGCATAGTACTATTTCTCAGCATTCCATATCCTCTTCTATGTTTTATTCCCGTTTTCATCCCTTAAAACTTCTCCTACTAGTTCATCAACACCTGTCACCTGGACTCATACTACAGATCATCTCTGAGAGAAATCCTGTAGGAAGGATGGTCTTCCTTATCACAACAGTGTCCTGTCCTCTTCCAGAAACACCATCTCCCTGTCACAGTTTGGCTCCTGCCTCTAACATTAAACCCTTCAACTAGTTCTCTTTGCAAAAGATGTTGCTGATATAATCTATGGAAAAATTGACCATATTAATTTCCCCGCAACTCCTTTTATCCTCCCATATCACCAGATTAGAATTTTTTCATGTGCACAGGGGCTGATCTTGCTTCCAGCCCAGGACAACAAATGCCACTGCTACTACAACAGAACAAAACAAACAAAAAACTCCAACAATCCCATCATAATCACCACCCCCCAAAAAACTCCCAAAGAAACCAAGCAGACAAAATCTGTCAGCCAACGCTTATTTCATAAGCAAAAGAGTATAAAGAGCATTCAGTTCCTGAACAAAATACCTCAGCATCCTTTCTGAGCAAGCATCAGTGCTTCTCTCAAAATAATCCAGAGGGGAACCACTAGCTACAAATGCAGTTCTTCTCCAGAGTTCTTCCTTGGGCGGGCAAGCAGTTCTGAGAAGGCCTTCAAACCCTACCTGCTCCTCCTGTACTGAGGCCCGATATATCAACTGGGGATCATGTCCCTGGGCTTATTTCCAGCACATATTGGGCACAGGACCAGCTGCTCCCCTACATCCTTGAAAGCCTTTTCTCCCTGATCTTAAACTCCTCAGTGCACTGGTGACCCCATCTGAGAGATGGATGTATCTCGCACCTGTGCCCATCTGATGCCCTCTCCCTGGTCCTAACCTGCCATTCTTCCCTCCAGTGCAAAGCTAGAAGCCTCTCCCAGCCACTGACATCCACACTTAGTCACTGCCTCCCCGAGGTGCTTCCATGCTTTCCTTCCATCTTAATGCATCTTTAAAACACTACTACACTAAGAAGGCCTTCAGGAAGACCATTAGAAGAGGTCTGCTGGCATCATCATCTACTAGGCTGTACTGCAGCTTCTCAGTTTCCTCCTATCCTGCCAAAATGCCTTTAGCCTTTGACCCAGACTAAGCTCCTCAGGGAGGCTTTGACCCAGACCAAGCTCCTCAGGGTGGGAATATTTGTTTGCTCAGAACCTATTAGCACCCAGTCCAAGAGCAACCTTCTATGCTCTAATAATTAATAACAACAATTCAGACACCTATGTCAGAACTTTTCCATGCTTGACAACTTTATTTAAGGAGGTATTTCCCTCCTATTTTGTTTTTAAGTATCTGTTTTACTTAACTGTCTTACTGGTCCTCAGGCGAAGTGGGGGAAAAGGAGGACACTGCACAGAAATCTCAAGATGAATAAGCAGAATGGCAGAATTCCTTGAAGACAACAGCCTTCATGCTGAAAATAATTGTGTTTGAACAATTATTGTTTTAATCCCTGGCCCAGTACACAGGGATTTCAAATCCATGATGTGTAGGTCACTGTGTTTTTCCCTGCAGCTCAAAACTAGTCATAAACTTATATCAATATCAACAGTTTCAGGCTTCCACCTCATCCTTTACCACTACATTTTCTTTTTTCCTTCTGACATTTTCATTACAAAAGTTCACCCTGTCATTTCAAATTGTTCTTTCAACCCAAATTTAATTTTAAAATAAACAGAAAACAAAAAGGAATGTTTGGGTTTTTTTCTGAACCAGTGGAGATTTGTGGGATGTTTCAGGGAAAAAAAAAAAGAAGAAAGAAGAGGGAAAAAAAAGAAGCCAAAATTACTTCTGTGTCTCCACTTTTTCCCCATTCTTACCAACCCACATGTTATAAGCAAAACTGTAGTTTGCAAGCAACTGCCTTAGTCTGGATAGTACATTATCTTCTCCTGATTTCCAGTGTTGAACAAAAAGGACCGATTTCAATGTTGTTTTCCATGAACACTGCTGATGCCTTTGCCACAAGAACACCACTGCAGATAACTGAGTGGCCCTCTACCTCTTCAGGTCCTCCACCCATCCAAGCACACCTTGGTGGCAGGGCGCTCCATCAAAGCACAGCCTTGGACTATTTGCCCAAGAACTGTTTCTGCAGAGAGTTATGCAGGCAGATTTCTTGGGGAACGTCACTGCAAACCCTATGGCCACATCCCTATGATCTAGGTGTGCAGCAGCCAAGATATTCCAGGTGCCCTTCCCATGACCATCCATCCCCTGTAGAGTTTCTGTGAGCCAACAAGGTCAGGTCCATGAACCTTGGCATGGATGCAAGCTGTATTTTAAACACACCGAGCAGCAAAAGACATCTGAAGTGCATCCTGACCTTATAGATCACATTGCATCTGCACAGCTAGGCTGAGCTGGGCTCCTTCCTCAGGGTCACCAGCACCACGGTAACCCTAGGGCAAGAGGCAGCTTCCCACACTGGAGGCTGACTGTATGACCTCTGCACCTTCTGAGACTTCAGCAGACTGGGTTTCCTGGAGTCTGGACTCTCCACACTCCCAGCCCTTGTGCCTATTGCTCACCTCTGCCTGACTTGCAACACTGCTTTTTCCGCAGCATTTCATCAGACTGTTGTAGCAATTTGGGCCCATGCTCGCTTTCAGGCTGTCTTTGCCAACCCCGTTGTGACACTGCATGTTGGAGCAACATGCATGATTCCAACTGCAAAACTATTTTAAATGGTCACCTCTGCAGTTCCTTCAGCAGCAAAGAGACTGGACAGTAACATGGCAGAGAATTATAGTATTTTGCAAGTTACAAGCATATTGTCCTTTGCATGTGTTAGCTATTACGTGTTATGTATTTGCTGTGAATACCTGAGCCTTTTGCTGGGCGTGCCAGGTAGGCAGAACAGAGGGAACTGTAGTTGTTAGGGAAAAGTTAAGTAGGCAAAAGGTTAAAATAATGTCGATGGCTTGGGCTTCCCGAAAGAATGCAACCAGTTATCTGAGATCAGAGTTAACCATTCACATGTGCTGAGGTGCCCTGAGGGGACAAAATAGGATCACACTGCTCCCATTGGTACAGAGAATTAGAATTCATTAGGGAGAGGATCATTGAGGCAAGAGATAACCTAATAAAGAAGGGAGGAGGTTACAAAAGGCAAGTCTCATTTTCACAGTAAATGTACAACCTGCATAGTATGTGATTCTACATTAAAAAAACCAAACAAGAAACCAAAAAACTTCAGTCTCCCAAAATAGAGTGAGCACAGTTTTTAATGAAATAAACTCACACAAAAACATTAATGATCTTGCATATTAATATTCACAACTGTGCATTTCAACATGCTAATTCACCCATGCTTCTCACTGTTGGCCCAGAGCCCACATACACATAATTATGTATGCCGTATTTTACAGGTGGACCCATATATCTAAAGACTAACCAGATTAGACTGGATTTGCACAACCTGGTCAAAGACTGAAGGAACCCCTGCACAACTGACTGGCAGCTAAAGTGACTCCTTTGTCCCACTCAAATCCTTCTAAAAGCCTTTTTCCCAAGTCACAAAATGTTCTCAATGTATTGCTGATGAAAGCTGTGCAGCTCACGCCACTTTACACAATTTTAACTCAATTATCCTTTTGAAATACGTCATATATGCCTACTGCTTGTAAAGATTATTTGTCTTCTATTATTTGTAAAAACTCTGTAAACAATGCTGCCATTCCGTGTAAAACAGAGATTCACGATTTTGCAGGAGAGTATGCAGGTAGAGGTGCCCTGATGCTGTTTTAGAACCATATCATGATGACATTTTTAAACAACTTTTTTCTTACACACATTTAAGGTTTCCAAATACCCATTTGTTTTTAAAATACTTTATTACATTTAAAGACTTACTAGTAAAAGTTTCACCTTAACATGTTAAGATTTTATCTAAAATACAAAATGCAGACAGACTCAATCATGGCAATGATTCAGCTGAAACTCCTGATCTCAGTGACAGTTTCTTGAGTAACAGGAGAGGATTAAGTACCTAGCTTAAAAGCTGCTTTCAAATCAAGTAAACAAACTGGTCTGAGGTTCACCACACCTTTCTTACCTGGGAGTCTCTAGCTGAAAGGCATAATTCAAAAGAAACACCTGTCAGAAAATTCAGTGGCAATACTTCTAGGCATCCCACTTCAAGTTGTTCCTAAGACATTACATTTACACTACATTTTGGGTTAGTATTCTTTCCTATCACGTCCACAAAAGGGAAAAGAACCATCTGAAGCATAAGAGAAACAGAATAAGGAGGTATGATTGTAGGTGGATCAATATTATTTTTCAAAGCAGGTTTGCACCTTGGGGTCCTGAATAAAAATTCTGTCCCACTAAAAAATCTACCAGTTCCATCAACATCTTCCAGGGGCTTGTCAGCTCACCTTGTTATCAAACAAAATACATCAGTCCAGCCACATGTCCTCCATAGCTCAATTCCTCTTAAGCCATTACACCTCTTGTCTTTACTCCAGTCTTCACTGAGCTGCCCATCATATCTATGTGCAGAGTGGGAGAGTAACAGTAAGTCATGCTTGCAAGGAAACAGGCCTTTGCAAAACTGCTGTAAAATTACTCCTAGTGCTGCACAGGTAGAGCTCAGACAAGACACAGATCTCCATCAGAGTCACAACTCTTAGTGTTTACCGAACCCAGGAAAAGAAACCAGGAGAATCATGTTGGAGAAGACAACCTATCTTTTACCCACAAGCCCTGAGTCCCAGAAAAAAAGGAAAACAATCAGAAATCAGCCTAATTTCTGGTAACAGGCAGCTCAAAAACACTTTGTAGGAGCTTCCCGCTGACCAAAGAAAATGGAATCAACTGTGAAACATTGCAAAAAAGAATGAAGAGGAAGGTGCCTCATAAAGTTGAGATGTGTAAGCAATATAGTGTTAAGTACAAAAAGAAAGGAGAAACAGCAAGCAGATCTGTGACTAAGAAGCTTGGTGAACCTCTAACAAGAGACATAATTCATATTTGGGACAAGAAGTGTTTAGCAAAATAGAACAGGGAGTTTCAGAATTAACTTGGGACAAAGCAAAGAGAATTTTCTGGCCAAAGAAAGGCACAGCCATCACACTGACTTATGGCAGTACTCTGATACTGTCAGCACAGATGAGAATCTCAAGTAGCAGATGAAAGCAGATGTGAATCAGAGTTATGAAGGAGAGCAATGCCAAAGTCCACATGAAATCAGAGAATACTCTGGAAAGATGGCCAGTGCCAAAGGTTTTTCTATACTTCATCATAGAATCACACAATGGTTGGGGTTAGGAGGGATCTCTGGAGATTATTTAGTCCAACCCCTTTGCCAATGCAGGTTCACTAAGAGCAGGCTGCACAGGATCCCATCCATGTGGGCTTTAAATATCTCCAGAGGAGGTACATGTCAGCATTTCTCTGCTGTTATCATGCCAAGCTGTTGCTGAAAGGGTCTCCCTCTCCCCCTGCTCCTTTGAATATTGTTGACTTCTTTAATACTCAAATGGATGATTTGTGATTTAGACTGCAAAATTGTATAACATGGAGAATGAAAGACTGGTGAAGGGCAAAATCTGGAGCTGAGATGACGTGTCAGTCCAAGTCAAATACACACTGTTTGGTCTCTCATGGACTGTGAACTGCAGCTGTAACATGGACCAGATCCTGAAGAAATCTGTCAAACCCCCTAGCATGGGACAGTCAGACCAGTATTTTTGTAGCCTTATCTAAAGAAGAGCCCTCAGATTTAACCCACGTTCTCTTTGAAGGCATTAGAAGGATAATTCCTAGCATTGGAAAAAGATGAATGACAAATGTGCAGAACTTACAAAACCTCAATTAAATGTCTCATCTGGAAAACAACACTGATGCTGTGGAAGCAAACATGCCCAACAGAGAAAATGAAAGAAAACCATGGGAAAAGCCTCCCAAAGGAAAGCAGGCATGGGTGCACTGGTGGCAGAAGGAAGGAGCCACTGTCTCCTATGTGCCTGGCAAGGGTAACCACCGGGCTATGGTTCAGAAGTACCTCAACTCTGGGTGCTGGTTTGAGGGATGTATTTTATCTCAAGCACTGCACGGGGCATCTCTGTGATTAACTGAAGGGTCAGGTCTCCACTTCTCCAGTGGGATACCTGGGGTGAGGCTCAAGGCTCATTTCCAAATGCAGCTCACAAATGCCAAAAAGGTCAGGTAGAGAAAACACTACTTTCTACGAAAAAGACAATAAAAATTAGGTCAAATAGTAGAAAATCTCAAATCTACTTTTTAATCTAAACCTAGTATTGCTGCAACAAACCTTTATCTGTTGGAAGAGCTTTCCTCAGTCTGTGGGAGATGCCCTGGATTGTTTACCAATCTTCACAGCATGTTTAGAGGTCAAATTGTATCACCTTTCATGCATGTTGTTTTCCGAGAACCACAGGAAAACAACACCCCCTTAGTAAGGGCTTCTTTAGATATTTGGCTGTTTGTTTATCAGGTTAAGCACTCCATTGACAAACCTTTCACACTGATTGAAGAGTACAAATTCCACTGGAAAAGAAGCAGTCTTAAACACAATCTTATTTAGCAAATTACGTAAAGTACCTGAGCTTATCTGGCCCTTTAAATTTCTAAAAATCTTAAACTTCTTGACAATGCATCTCATTGATACCAAACACCAACAATTTGCCTTCAGCAAGTTTATTACAAAATATGCTTCTGTGCTTCTGGAAACTAAAATTTTCACTGCTAAATAAAGGTCCCCAAAATCCCAAAACAGTACTGGAAAATTAAGTTCTCAAGAAAAGAGGGAAAACTGTCAGACCTGAAAAAATGTACGACTTCTGGTATCACAGCTGCTGCTGTTAATGCTCAGTGATTAGGGTGAAATGTAATAAGGATTACAAATGGAGAATAGCTTATTAAGCAATTTGTTTCTCCCTTTTACCAGGGTTGGAAAATTCCCTACAGTGCTCCCCTGAGCTTTCTGCCCAGGACGTTTAAAGATGACTGTTAATGCAACTTCTTTGAAAGATTATGCCTTAGTATAATAGATCAAGTCAAGAAAATTAGTCTGGTTTTCTTCCTATGTTTTCTTTTAATGTCTTCCTCCTTCTCCCTTTAACTATTTTGCCTGAGGCCACACTTTATCACTCTCTCCCACTCACTGCTTGATAACACAACAGTGGCACATGAAAAAGTGCTTTGAATGAAAAAGAAGGTGTCTCCCATGGTCTGCTAAACAAGGGGACTTCCAGTAAAGAGAGTCTGTATAAAAACTATGAATGAAAGTTGCTTTTATTTTCCTTTTTTTTTTCTGGACTCCCATAGGTTTTGCTAGTGCTAGTTGTGGGCTCCCTGCACCATGTCCTGCTGCCTGGGACAGAGTCCGGTGCTTTTCATTTCCTTACAGATCTTTCTTCTCCTGGCACCCATCTGGTAATTGCTTGTGTTTGAACATCAGCTTTACAAGACATTTTTGCAGCTCAAGCACTCTTTTATGTATTCAGTATTTGTGAATAAAGAAGAAATCTCTCTCTCTTAACCAAACACGTCTCCAAAACCTATTTGAGAATTTTTTTAACAGTGAGGTTAAAGACTAAGGCAGATTGTCAGGTGCCTGGAAAGGTTTGCTCAAATTTAACCCTAATGTAAATTCACTAAGTTCAGAAGCTATACAGCAGAGGTGAATTAAATCTTTTAATTCCACATGTGTTTGAAAAACCATAGACTTCTTCAGAAATTACCTGTCTTAAAAAATAAAGTTGTATTTTTCATGGAAATTCAGTGCAAAAATCAGTAGCATCATTGACACAGAAAGATGTACTGACACTTCAGTGTTTTAACTCCATGTTTAGAAAGTTAACAAGATAAACATGCAAGTTAAAGAAAAATATTAAGTAGACTGAAACTGTTAACAAGTGAAAATAGAAGCATCCAGTGCCACCGGAGACATAAGTAAAAATGCCCTCTGGTGTTAATGGAATTACTCCAATAGTTTCACATGGACTGTTTTGGAGTTAAAAGGCCCAATAGCTGTGAAATAAAATTAGCTTTGGTCTGAAAGAGAACACCCAAGACCAAGAGTGACAGTAGCCATGGCCCCTTTCCTCCTGCTTATTGCCCTGCACTGTGCAGTCAGTGCCTGCAGTATCAGCTGCCGAGCCTCAGCACTCCTCTGCAGACAGCTGAGAGGCACCCAGGCAACACCACCAAACGGAGAAAGTCTAAAATAATAATATAACGATACCACAAACACTTACATTGCAAAAGTGAATGCCATGACTAGGGTGATTCCTAAGACCTCCTCCACAACAGACTGGGAATGGTTTGAGATGCAAGCAATAGCAAGGCCAGCTCACATGGAAAGAGGAAGAAAGACCATAAATAAAGACCAGAAACTGTGCCTAAAGGCTCCAGTGCTGACCTCAGTAGCAGAATGACTTGGTCAGCATATGTAGTCTACACATACGGTATAATGAAAAGCTGTAATTTTTGTTTATCATATAAAAAGGAAAATATCTATAGGCCAAGGTTAGGTGAGGATCCAAGTAACAGAACTTGCAATGCAGGGACTTATAAAATTGTGGATGAAAATCATTGTTTAATAAAAATAGCACACTGGAAATTTAGAATTAAGCAATCCTGTTCCAGGTGCCATCAGCCACAGTTGTGTCCATCCAGCCTTTCACATACATCCTTGACCAACTTCTCCTGTTCCCCATTCCTGTCACAGTGGTCAAGAGGACAGCACAGATTTTTTACCTTGGTGGTAATCTAAAATTAATATTAAAACAGCCCCTTAGTGTTCGTCAGGCTTTTAGTTCATCAACATGTTTCTTGACAGTTTCCTTCCCATCCTGTAGAGCAATCTCATCTGGCTAACATGACATTTTAAATAAAGACACTTTTTAAAAAGATGGAGTTACCAAAAGGGGAAAAAAAGCCCTGTACTCTCCTAATTACACTTCCAGATTCATTATTGCTTTTAGCTTTCAAACCAGTTGGAAGTGTTATGAGAACAATTGGCTGATGCATGCCACAGAAATATCTCAAAAACATAGAACATATCGACATCACTTCACATGCCCTTTCTGATTTTATGTAAATCTGTTTATTTAGCAGTTGACTTTATACTGATGAATGGGTATTAAGAACAGGATTGAAGCCACAAGTGGTGCTTGTGTTTTATACAGCAAATGCACTGAAATACATCTCTTGCAGTGCTGTCTGTGCTGCTTGCCAGTGCTCCTCACAGTGCATTTGCTCAAGTACCTTCATAGCAGACAGCTACTCGTTTTCCTGTCCTTATTTCAAACCAAATTCATTCAATACAGCGTAACACACTCTAAGTAACAACAACCTGTAAAGGTGCTGAATTAATAACCTATTTCTATGAGATCATCTTTGGACACTCTTCATCCTGAATTGTCAAGCAAATACATGCTTCCTATAGGTTTTTGATCACAGGTCCAACACAAACAGGGGAGGCTGTGGCTTCAACCTCCACAAAAGCACTAGCAAGAGGAAATAGCAATATGCAGGAGACTGACTGTGTACATCCTGGCCACACGTAATTGGATGAATAGTGTAGGAAGGGATTCCAAAGCACAAAAGAGAGAACAGAAAAGGAATGGAAGATTGCAGAAAAATTCTGGGAAAAAAATCTTCATGAGAAACTTGATGATCTCTCCTCCCAGTCTACCTCTTACCCAACTACCTCTAGGTATCCTATGTATGTGTCAGTAGTGCTAAACATGATTTGCTCCATCAATATAAAATGGTTGTCAAACTTTTCCTGGGTGCCTCATTAATAAAATGCTGTATTTCCTTCCTGCTGATCTGCAGTGTTTTGGTAGTTTCCTTAGATTGGGGCTTTGTGCTAAGAGAACCTGAGCAGCAGTAAGCATGGGCAAGTTCACCATTTGCATACAAACAGATTTATGCAGGCCTGAGCAGCAGACACCAGAGAAAAACTTTCAATGTTTAAACACCAGTTACTCCCCCAGCTTTAGTATTTATCTCTCATCATCCTCCTCCCTTGTTATTCAGTTAGCTGTGCAGAACAGTGGGGTGAGGTGCTGGCAGCTCCCCTTGGCCTCCCTTGTGCAACCCAGCCCAGCCCCATAAGTCAGATCTGCTGTGACAGGACTCTGTCCCCACATGAGTTTCTTCACATGGGATTACCAGTTATCAAACTAGACAGATAGTATAACTTGTGATGATTCAGGTGCAGGGATTAAAGTCAATTTTCATCACTTGCTAATATGTATAGGGTTCTCTCTTCCCAGGAGGTGCATGTTGGCAACCAGGAGCAGGGCAGAGGGAAGAACATCTGAGGACAGCCTAAAGAAAGATGGGGCTCTGCAGACCACCATTTCCAAAGGGAAGAGGCTGGTTATAACACTGGAGAAAGCTACTAAGATGCTGTTTCCTGGGATGAATTATTTTTCTTCTTCCACTGTGTGGTTTTAGGTGACAACACATATTCTGGCTGGTGACCACTCAGTAGTGGGGTTCCACAGGGCTCTACTTTAGGGCCAGTTGTCTTCACTATCTTCATAAACAACTTGAATACAAGACTGAAAGGTAGGCTAAATTTTCTGATAATACTAAATCGGGGAGCTGTTGACTCCCTCAAAGGCAGAAAGGCCCTGCAGAGAGACCTTGACCAATTAGAGAGCTGGGAAATCACCAAGTGCATGAAGTTCAACAAGGAAAAGGGCTGGATTCTGCCCCTGGGATGGGGCAACCTTGAATGTATAGACTGGGGAATGAGAATGCTGGAAAGTAGTGCCAAGGAAAGGGACCTGGGGCTCCTGGTTGATGGCAAGATGAACATGAGTCAGCAGTGCCCTGGCAACAAGGAAGGTCAACTGTATCCTGGGGGGCATCAGGCACAGCATTGCCAGCCAGGCAAGGGAGGGGATTGTCCCACTCTGCTCTGCACTGGGGCAGCCTCACCTCGAGTGCTGGGGGCAGTTTTGGGCACTACAATGTAGGAAGGATATAAAGCTATTATGGAGTGTCCAAAGGAGGGCAAGGAAGATGGTGAAGGGCCTTAAGGGGAAGCTGCTTGAGGAGCAGCTGAGGTCACTTAGTCTGTTCAGCCTGGAAAAGAGGAGACTGAGGGGAGACCTCATTGTGGTCTCAACTTCCTCGTGAGGCAAGAGGAAGGGCAAGCTGATCTCTTCTCTGTGGTGACCAGTGACAGGACCCGAGGGAATGGCCTGAAGCTGTGTCAGGGGAGGTTTAGGTCAGATATTAGAGAACGGTTCTTCACCCAGAGGGTGGTTGGGCACTGGAACAGGCTCCCCAGGGAAGTGGTCACAGCACCAAACCACCAAACCTGACAGAGTTCAAGAAGTGTTTGGACAAGCACTCTCAGTGCCTCTCAAGAGGCGCCTGGTGTGACTCTTGCAGTGTCCTGTGCAATATCAGGAGCTGGACTTGATGATCCTTGTGGGTCCCTTCCAACTCAAGATATTCTGTGCTTCTATGTGGAAGTAGCATATGTTAGTCATGTATGTTTGATTTGTATGCTAAATATCTGCAAGTGCCTCCACAGAAACAACAGTGTGGGATGTGTTCAAGCAGCAGCAGAGTCTATTGCTTCATTGAGCTACTGTTTATTAGGTTTTCAAAGGTTTGGGACAATCCTCCTATGGACTTTCTGGTTGTTTTCAGAGCATGCTTACTGCAGGCTGACTGATGCATCAGGAGCAACTAACCATATGAGATGATCCGGATTTTCACAATTCAAATGCTGTACTCCTTAAGACACTTAAGAGATTCCTCTCTATCTAGTATCAAAAGGCATTGCTGTGGGCTGATTTTAGTGGAAATCAAGTCTTTCCAGATTCCTGGCTTTTCCTGGAATCAGTATGACTTTGATAACAGTGAGAAAAACTCTTAGCGGGTTTCTTCTGCACAAATGTATATGTGGCAGCAGGGGAAAGAGGTTTTCAGGAGACATGGGGGAAAAAACAGCCTGACTAAGGTTTAGCCAGTTTTTAGAGAACCTGAAGCTACCCTAAAGTTTCTGCTTTACCTCACTTCGTGGAAAAATCTGCTCTGTTAGCAAAACACCTGGTGAGATCCCTGTTCACCTTTTTGAATGGCTCAACTACCAGGTTTGGGGACATGAGACTTTCCTACCTCTGCAGTTGTCAGCCATAAATAGGGTTGTCTTCAAAGGTATCTAGGACAAATTGAAAACCATAGGAATTCAGAGGATGCTGTTTTCAAAAGTACTGTATTGCAGCAGACAAACATCATCTTCCCATGGAGATGAAGATAGAGCATTGTTTCTCACAGCCAGTAATTCTGCTGACATTTTAGGGAAATTACTGGAAAAATTGGCATCTCCAGTATCAAGCTATTTTTAGCGCCATTCAAGATCATTTCAAGACAAGTGATTGCTGAATTTGGAACAATCATCAAGAAACAGAGTAGCTATCTACATGGTTCATGCAGAGGTGATTCAGGATCTGAAACGTTCTCCTCTAGCTCATCATTTTTTCCACACTTTTTTTAACGTTCCCCTGCCCTCAGCTGATGGGTGAATCACTATCCTCTGACAAGCCCATGTTAATTAAAGATCATTTGCTTTCTATTTGATCCAGAACCTTTCCTTATAAGTCAGATAAATTATTTCATTTTATGAAGCCTCCTTAAAGACATTTTTTTACAACAGACAACTTTGACTGTATAGGAGGCAGTCTGACCAGCAGAAAAAGTGAACATTTCATTACCCAAACATATCTCCAAAAATATCAGTAGATTACACAAGAGACTCTCTGCTGATGCCGCTTTCCTCCTACATGATATGGCAGATGCCAAGAACTTTTGCAACCTTTGCCCTACATAAGTCTGAAGGATAAGTGATGAAATGTGAAGACATTGTACCTACAGATGACAGTAAGCAGTGTTCATGGGCCTAGAAGCAAGAGCACAAAAGACATGGTAGAACAAATAAGCTGCACTGTTCATATGTGTAAAGACTCAAACCTTGGAGCAGTCTGTGTGACTCTGGAGAGAACTTATGCACATTCATTTCACTAAGTTGTATTGCTGAAAACAAGTCAGAGCTGTGAACCACTCAGTTACTCTTGCACGATGAAAGTAAAGGTGACTCCCTTGCCTGGTGTGTTTTGTACACAGGCCAATTAGATCAACACACTTGTTGCTCTGAGGATCTCGTAATTGCAGCCATTCTACCTGCAGAACAGTTTGGCCGTCCCTAACCCGCGGGTGTCGATGTTCATCAGTGAGCAACACAGCTGGGTGCTGGACTTAACAAGGCAGGTGGTTTTAAATGACTGTACTGCGTTTAGAGCAAAAATAGCCTTAAGCTGCTTTAAATTAGATCCTAGCCAGACTGATATGCAAAGAAAAAAATCAAATAAACCCTCAAGGCTGCCCTCTCATGCCAGCAGCAGAATTCTGCTCAAACAGCCCTTCATCAGGTAACATTTGATGAGAACTTAATCAGGGAGTTGAGCACTTTGCATCTATAACTAGAGAAAAAAACCCACACATCCTACTTCTTAACTAGCAGGTATTTGACCATTTTAGTACAGAGGAAAAAAAGAAAAAGGGACAGAGGCCCCTAGTGCTACTCACAAATTCAGCTAAATCATTATTTGAACCAAATATTCTGTTTCTCAATAATTTATTTTCTATAAAGTTTCCCATAGTCATTGTTTTGTTATGTTGAGGGGTTTTTTTTTGAAAGAAGGGTGACTTGCTTATTATTGAAAAGCTGTATTTAAAATGCAGCAATGTTTTTATTCAGGGAAAAAATCTATCAATAAGCTTAGCCAAACCAAGGTATAACAGTTTCTAAAGAACTGGGAAATACTTAACTTAGGTGATAGCATAAATGCCTAACACCACGCTTGGATTGCATTAACTGTGTTTTCAGAGCTGCATCAGCTGGCGTCCATGCTAGGAAGGAGTCCGTCATCTGGTGCAGATTCTGAGATCTGATGAATCAGGCACTATTTCATAATACTGAATTTCATGCATTTCATCACACACTAAGTTTATTTTTAGCAATTTGATGAGAAAAGGCGAGTTAGTAACCTCAGGCGCTGGTGACGATCACTAGAGGGCAGTAGCCAACCCCTAATGTCCCCACAGTTTTCCGCAAAGCTTTGTAGGCTTTGTAGGGAAGAGGGAGCTGGGAAGCCTCCCCGCTGACGATGCTTGTGCGTTGGAAGAAAAGCCTGCCTGTTTGCCACGAGTGCTAACGCTCCTCACATTAAGCTATTTTTTAAAAGTTCGTGGTGGCAAGTAATACAGGCAATGTTGTTTCTTTGTCTAATCGTGCCTGTCTTGAGTGCCACAGATGAGCTGTGGAAGAAGAATTGGGATGTTTCTGCCTTGCAAATGCCGGGACAAAACTGTGGGACTTATCCTCCACTCCCTCCTAGTTTGTCAGCCACATGTGCCATGGGGCACAGTGACATTCAATCTGCATTTCATATGAATCTTCACATATGCCTATAAGATAACAGTGCAGATGCTAGTGCTTTTTATATCACTGCCATTTATATCATATTTTCATGTACATACAGATATTGGGTGAAACAATGCCAGATCAGTAGAATGGAGTAAGTGATTCCAATGCTTGTCACTGAGAAAGTCTTCCCAGCTCTCCTTTCTGGCACTGACACTGGCATGTTCTATTTTCCCTATCCCATATTCAAACCAGACTTATTAGAAAAAGGAGTAACTAGTGTTCAAAGTGCCACAACAGGCTGGGTGCCCAGACACACTCCCATCTGTGCCATCAAGAGGGTGGGATATGAATGTGAAGGAAGAATGGGACCTCAGAGCATGCACAAGCTGGTTATACACTCTCATGACATGTAAAATAACTTTCCATCAAAATGGACATGGCATTAAAGCCAGAGGGAACATGGGTACTTCTTCCCTGCCTGCTATAATTAGTTTTAAAAAAGAGCCAGATGAAATGAAAAATGGGTGGCACCACATCCAGTACTGATATCCTTTCTAGTGTTCCTAAAACCATTATGGTTTCATTTAGAAAATCTAATTATATTTGGTGGTTTACACTACTGCTTCAGGATCTAAGGATTTCATAAAAATTACTTTTCTATTCTAGTGGTTATGCAGAATGCTTGAGAACCTGAGTTATAAAAGCTGAGGAAGAAAAAACTACAAATGGAAAACTACTGAAATAACCAACCTTTTGATGCCTTGTTATTATTGCTGACGAATTTAAGTTCCTGACTTTTCACTTATCTTAAGAGTTTGAGGGCTTGGCTCATGACTTATGAATGCTGGGATTTCAATATACTCTTAATTTTACCCAGAAAGGGAGAGTTGTTGCAGAAATATTTGGTCACCATCTGCTATCCCTGTGTCAGATATACCCAGTTTTGGCAGAAGAACATCCCTACAAGGTATGACCAGAGCTCTGTTATTCTCTCTCTGACATTAGATAGATGTGCACTAAGAAAGAATCAAAGAACAGGGCAAGCAGGGAATGATATTTACGCAGAATACTTTGACAGCTTTTAAAGAAAGTGCTTGCATTTAATAGTCATGTTTTGTTTGTCCAGCAGAAGAGATCTCACTTTGCTATCACCAAAGGTGTACTTACGCAAGAAGCGATCATTTTAAAGCCAGGACATGCAAGCAACTTTCACACCTGTTTTTGAGGAATTTGTGGGATCTTCACATGTTTTCATAACCTTTTGGATTGCTTTGGGCTGTGAGTCCAGAAACATGAAAGGGCTGCTGACAGTGTCCAAGACAAAGAACTTTACTTGAAGAAGAACAACCTAAGCTTTCCAGAAGCAGAACACTTTTCAGCACTCAGTCAGAAGGGCAAGACTTTCACAGAACAGAAACTCAGATAGCAATGGAAAGCCTTTAACTCTTGTAACATACCTTTTCCCAGCAGCAAACAGAACAGTGCCTCCCAGCTGCATGTTCTCCCCTTCCTGGTTGTATCCATCTCTCCTCTTTGAATAAAGGAGACAGCAAAACACTAGATAACTCAAAGCTACTACGGGATACAGAGAAACAAGCGATGACTCAGCTTCAGCAACAGAGACCACTCAGTATCCACAACAGAGAGCCAGCAGGAAGGCCAGCCACCCCACTTGCCCAGCAATAATGAAGCTGCTAAAGGCAACTGGTTGGGGCTGCAGTCCTTGCCTGGAAGACAGACAGACTCTGCAGGAACCCTGAGGCATCAGTCCCTCTCTTTTTTATTTCACAGAATAAACTTTATATTTATATTTTATATATATATTATCTGCCTTCACAAAGTCGCCGAGATCTTAGGCTTATGCTGCTTGCCATATGCTAACACTGGATTAACCTCACAAAAGCCAGCCACCAGTGTAGCATGCAGGACCATTGATATCACCGAACTGTTCTGCAGAGGAACCTTAAACCTAAAAATCTTGGCACAGTCTGTGCATAGTGCAGCATCCTAACTCTCTGAGTTAGCAACAAGGGCACACTTCAGAAATAATCCTCTGGAAGCCAGTGTAGCAGGGAGTAGTGTTTGGTCCACACAATCTCTGTGAAATCAGAGCAAAGCTGGACTGAACCAAAGAATATTGCTTTGCTGAAAAGAAGTCCTATAAGTCCCTAGTCCACTCAATAAGCTCAGTACTGAGGGTTCATAATAATAACATGCTTGAACTACGGCATTACTAAATTAATAGGCTTTTCAGAGTCCATAAATCTCTCATAGGGGTCCCCTTTCCACTTCAGCTAGAAAGAAAGTCATGGCTAGGAATTACAAAGGACTCTAGAGGGAATTAAGCTCGGAAGTCCTATTGAATTAGCATTGTTTACAAAGCAGTCATAAGTATAATGGATGTTAATGAGTCTTTAATGGGCCGAGTTGCAATGCAACACGTAGTACAATTAACAGAAAGGCGGTGCTTCCCTCCCATTTATTCTGCTTGACACAGGTGTAGAAACTCTGAATCTAAATGAATTGTCCCATTGAGAACAGAGTAAATGAGTTCAATCTGCTGTAAGAAATTGTAAGAAAATATTAAAATACATTTCTTCTGTGCCAAACCAAACTGGGACTGAATTACATCAAAACTAAATGTTCACACAGGAAGTGCACAGAACTATGATATGGACGAGGTTGGCAGGCATCTCTGGAGATCATCTGGTCCAACCTCCCTGCTCAAGCATGGACACCTTGAGTCATTTGCCCAGGACCACCTCCAGACCCCACAACCTCTGTGGGCAACTTGTTTCAGTGATTAACCATTTTCACAGCAGAAGAATTGTTTCCTGTTATAGACAGAAAATCCTGTATTTCTGTTTGTGCACATTGCCTCTGTTTCCATGACTGAGAACCATCGAGAAGAGCCTGGCTCCAACTTCTTTCACCCTTCCTTCAGGTATTTGAACACACTGGTAAGCTTTTCCTGAGCCTTTTCTTCTTTAGGCTGAACAGTCTCAGCTCCTTCAGCCTCTCCTCCTACATGAGTTGCTCCAATCCCCTAATCATCCTCAAGAGCCTTTGCTGGACCCCTTTCAGTATGGCCATCTCTGTCTTGTACTAAAGAGCCCAGAACTGGACCCAGAACTCCAGATATGGACTCCCCCAGTGCTGAGTAGAGGGGCAGGGTCACCTCCCACAACTTGCTGGCAATGATCCTCTTAATGCACCCCAGGATACCATTGGCCTTCTTGGCCACAAGGGCACACTGCTGGCTCATGTTGAACTTGATGTCCACGAGGACCCCCAGGTCCCTCTCCACAGAGCAGCTTTCCAGTCAATCACACCCCCCCCCCCCCCAGCATGTACTGGTGCAGGGGGTAGTTTATTCCCAGGTCCAGGACTTTGCACTTTCCTTTGCTGAATTGAGAGATTCCTGGCAGCCCATTTCATCAGCCTGTTGAGGACCTTCTGGATGGCAGAATGACTCTCTGGTGTATCAGCTGCTCCTCACAGTTTTGTGTCATCTGTGAACTTGCTGAGGGTATGTTCCAGCTCATTAATGAAGATGTTAACCATGACTAGACCAAATACTGAACCCCAGGGTATATATCACTAGTTACTGGACACTAGATTTTGTGCCACTGATCATTCCTCTCTGAACTTGGCAATTCAGCCAGTTTTCAGTTCCGCTCATTGAGCCTATGCATCCTTGGCTTTTCTCCAAGGATGTTACAGGAGACAATATCAAAAGCCAAGTAGATGGTATCACTGAATCATAGAACAGCTTGGGTTGGAAGGGATCTTAAAGATCATCTTGTTTCAACCCTCCTGCTGTGGGCAGGGACACCTCCCACTAGACCAGGTTGCTCAGAAGCCTCACCCAACCTGACCTTGAACACTTCCAGGGATGAGGCATCCACAAATTCTCTGGGCGGCCTGTTCCTGTTCCACTATCACAATAAAGAATTTCTTTCAAATAAATAATCTTAACCTACCTTCTTTCAGTTTAAAGCCACTACTCCTTATTCTGTCACTACGTGCTCTTGTAAAAAGTCCCTCTCCTGCTTTCTGGTAGGTTCTTTTCAGGTACTGAAAAGCTGTGATGAGGTCACCCTGAAGCCTTCTCTTCTTCAGAGTATCCACTGCTCTCTCCTTATCCACCAAACCAGTCACTTCATCATAGAAGATTATTGGGTGGATTAAGCATAACTTCCCCTCTGTGAAGCCATGCTGAGCAAAAGTTTTTACTTTCGTTTGTTTGTTTTACTAAGACTGGAGAGGAGGGATCACACATTTTTCAGCATTAGACATGTCATTGCAGAAAAAGCCCTTGTATTTTCTGAACCTTTCAGCCTTTATTCATGCCAGACAGCCACAAATCTAACTATTTAGCTATTTAGAACATCTCAGTCACAAGCAGTCTAATGTACATCTCCCCAGTGATTCATGATTACCTAAATCCCATGAAATCAATTTTAGAACTCTGTTCTCATTTTGACAGGCTGTCATTTAAAGGGCAACATATTCTGTCTCAATAGTATGTGGCTGAGAAGATAGCTGTCATTGGGAAAACTGCAAACATCTATCCACTGTCTTGGGGGACTCACCCTGTACAAACACACAGTGGAGAGTCTTAAGTTTTGCCATACAGACACATTTGATGGACAAAAGCTGTATCAGGTCTTCTGCCAATGTAAATCAGCCCCTGTAAATGGTTATAACGCATATAACTACACCTGATTTTAATCAGCGAAACATTTTACCCTATGTAATTCTGAGTACATTAGCTATGCTACATATAAACCTAAAAATAAGCTTAAAATCTTATATCTGGGGAAAAAAGTCAACAAAGAGATATTACAGTTACAGGAACATACAACTTTCAAGCAATCTGTACCCCAAAAAGTTCATACAGAGAGTAATCTAAAAGCAATCCATATCAGATTTTACATTTCTGAAAGGCTTTTAATAATGAAGAACAGAGTATGTTATATTTAAATTACACCACAAATCATACTTACAGTGAACTGTGCCTCCTCAGAGGTGGAATATGACAAGCACATAGCAGCACTCAGGAGCACTACTGACCTGGAAGTCCTGTCTTCCACCACAGAGATACTTGACAACTTCCTATGACAAAAATCAAAGTTCTTATGATCAAAGTTTAACTTATGGGCATTACCATATCTCACAGAATGAGAAGAACATCATCTTCTGAAGCACAAACAGCACCTTCTAAAGCACTCTAGGATTTTGAGGAGAGCACTCTGAATCTACCGTACAATACAAGAGACTCATGGTTACAAGCATAGCTTCTTTTGTGAAGCACCATATTGGGATGGAGTCCCAAGACCTATCATGTTATCACCTCCCCCCTACTGATGCCACTATTCATGGCAGGTGAGCAAACAGAGGAGCATGGTCCTTCCACTAGGAAGAAAGACATGGAGGTGGACTATAGCTGGAACTAACAGTAGCACTGAGATAAGGGATACCTCTGCAGCTGAGGAACAAGACGTGGATCAAGCAGCCTCATATACAGAGGCAGAGAGCGTTAGGAACTGTGAAAAGACGGGAAACTTGCTAACCTAGCCTAGCCTCACTGAGCATGCAAGAGTAAATTAACTCAGAGCAAAAGCTGGCACCGTGCGATGAACTGCTGTGTGTACAGCTGAGGGTTAAACTGCTAAATTAAATGCCTTCTCCTGAGTGAAGAGATCACTGCTTCTTTGCAGATCCAGGATTCCCAAGTAATAAAGCTACCACTTCCTACAAGTAGGATCTGTTGCACCTTGTGAGTTCTCCCATTCCCTACCAGCCACGAGATCATCCAGGAGTGTGAATGCCTTTCCACATTACACAGCAGGACCTCCAGTATTGTACTGAACCATGCTGGCAGGGCCAACCCCATCCCCAGCCACACTTTACTTTGCACTTGATTCACCAGTTGCATGGACGACTCTTTCCATGTGAGACTGGTTAGTTGGTTTCTTGCTTGCACACAGTCACAATGATTTTCAAACCTAATATCCACAGTTTCAATTACTTGGTGAAGTAATTGCATATAACCCCAGCGTTATATAGGAGTCAAAAAGGAAAAGAGGGGGTGAAGACACAAACGAAAGACGATCTGTTTTCACAAAAAGGCAAACCTAAATGCCAGTTGAAAACAGCTTGACACCTCCAAGAGGATCTGCACCTCGCTGACAGAGCCCATGTCTGGCAGAGGTCGGCAGCGCCACGGGACAGGGGTGACACGCCACTGAGACGCGACACCCGTGCGCACCCCGGCAGCGCACCGGGGTCCGGGCCGGACGGCTCCCTCGGGGCGCAGCCCCGCCAGGCGGAGACCCCCGGGCCGGCCGCGGGGAGACGGCGAGGGGCGGCCGGGGCGGTGCTGCCTCCCCTCGCCCTGCAGCCCCGGGGCAACGGCGGGCTCATCCCGCTCCGCGCGTATCGGACTGGGCCCTGCGCCCCGGCCGCCGGCCAGCCCCATGCCTGGGGTGAAGACTGTGGCCGGCGGGGCTCCTGGGCGAGAACCGAAAACCGGTGGTGGATGATGGGGACGCGGGTGTCCGCCTTGGGTTGCCAAAGAGCCGTGCACGCGTGTCCCGCAAGAAGAGCCAACAGGCGCTCGACGGGAATTAAAAACTAAAAAATATTCAAAGCCGCCTTCTTCTGGCTTCCCTACAAGGGTGACAGTCCGCCCGCGGCAGTGTCGGGTGATGTCCCACTTTAGCCCCGCCGAAGCCCTCTGAGAACAAGGTGGCGGTACATGCGGGGATGCCACGGCCACCCCGCATCCCCCGCCGCTGCCCCGGGCAGCCCGGCCCGCGGGGGAACCAACGAGGGAACACCCAGCGAGCAAATAAACAACTTCCCTCGTGTAAGAAGTTGCCTCGCAGGTGCCTGCAGCTGGCGGTTAACACAGACAGTAAGAGGATCAACTCCATCTCCGCCAGTGGAGCAAAAGGAGGAGGAAAAAAAATAAAAGCTCCCGCATTTGCTATTCAGAGTTTAGTTAATTTGGATGATAACGGTTAGTGTTTAATCCCATTGTACGAGAATGAATATACCGAAACCTACGAGGCTCCTGGAAAAATAATACGGCCGGCGGCACGGCACGCAGGGGCGCCCGGGCGAGCAGCCGGCCTCGCCCACTCCATCTCGACCGGGGGAGACGCGCCCCGGGGCCACTGCCGCCTCCTCCCGCGGAGTCGTTCGGCGCTCCCGGCCGGCCCGGGGAGGTGGGGACCAGCCCGGGGCGGCGGGGTGAGGGCCGGCACCGCGCCTGTCCTCCGGCCGCTTCTGGGGAAACGAACGGGTGAGAGCGGCGGTGCACCCACCGTGCCCACCCGGGGACACGCGGTGGGGATGGTTTCCCCATTTTAAATCTCAACGAGAAAAGGGTGGGAAAACGCGGAATACGGGAGAGGACGTGGGAGTTTCCGAGAGAACAACTCCCCGAGCTCACATGGCGGGGATACCTCCGTTTCCGCAGCCCTGCCCGGAGCTCGGCGGCATCGCCCGGGAGGGCAGAGCCAGGCGCCGGGCGGCCCCGCCGCCGACCCAGTCGCTCTCGGGTCTTCCCTCCCCCTCGGGGGTGGCGGCGCCCCGCGGCAGCGCCGGGGCCGGGGGCGGCGGCGGGGCCCGGGGGGGGAAGACGGGCGGGCGGCCCCGCGGGCCGTGCCGGGCTCGGAGGCGCACCGCTGGCCG
>NW_024582083.1:7635896-7649600 GCF_017639235.1 Corvus kubaryi
CGCCGCTATTGTGGGACCGTCACGTGTGTCCCCGAGGTCCACGTGGGGCGACACAGCTGGGCCGCCCCCGGCTGCGTGGACGGGGGCGAGGAGGGGGAGAAAGGAAGAAGAGAGAAGAAAAAAAAAGCCCCTCATCCCCTCGCCCCCTTCCACCCTGATCTTTAATGCATACATTCCCTCGGCGCCGCTCGCCCCTAATCCTATGGGATCAGCGGGCCCGTGGAGGCCCCCCGGGGTCCCCCCCAAGATGTGATGGCTTTATAAGGCGCCCGGAGAGAGAGGGGATGCAGTGCCCACCATGGCCTCCAAGCTCAAGGAGCGGAGGGTGAGTCGCCGCCCGCCTTGCGCGCACGGGTCTGCGGGGCCGCCAAGCGGACCTGGACCTGAGCCCTTCGCCGCCTTTCCCTTCGAAAAGCCCCCCCACAAAAAGCAACCACACCACCCTCACAAAAACAAGCCTGCCCTGCCAGGGCCGTCCGCGCAGTCGGGGAACCACCAGGGTGGTGCGGAGAGGACCGGCCGCCGGAGCATCATCCTTCCCGAGGCCGCGTCGCGCCCGGCACCGCTGCTCGAAGCGGGGTGGGGATTGGCTTCCCTGGAAGGGTCGAGACCAGGGCCGGGGGCGGCTGTCCCGGCGAGACTGGATCCGACTGCTTTCTTCTCCCCCACTAACGCGCCCCATATGTTTTGCAGAGGACGCCGGTTTCCCACAAAGTGATTGAGAAGCGGAGGAGGGACCGCATCAACCGCTGCCTCACCGAGCTGGGGAAGACGGTGCCCATGGCTCTGGCCAAGCAGGTAGGCGGGGGGAGCAGCCCCTACGCCCTTTTCTCCCCGGTGCACCGCGATATCCCCTCCGATACGGCGGGGTTAGGGGGCGGCCCGGCGGAACGCAGAGCAGTCTCAGGGGAGAGGTGATGCCCACCTGCCGTGCCCTTTACAGAGTTCGGGGAAGCTGGAGAAAGCGGAGATCCTGGAGATGACGGTGCAGTACCTGCGGGCCCTGCACTCGGCGGACTTTCCCCGCGGCCGGGAGAAGGGTAGGTGGGCGGGAGCGGCCTCACGCGGCCCCCGCCGGGTCACTCGCGGCTTGGGGGCGGCTTTCCCCCCTCCTGTCCCGGCCAGACCCTGAGGAGCTCGACTCCCTTCCCTTTCCTTTCCAGCAGAGCTGCTCTCCGAGTTCGCCAATTACTTCCACTATGGCTATCACGAGTGCATGAAGAACCTGGTCCACTACCTGACGACAGTGGAGAGGATGGAGACCAAAGACACCAAGTACGCCCGCATCCTGGCCTTTCTCCAGTCCAAAGCGCGCTTCGTCACTGAGCCTCTCTTCACCTCCCTGGGCTCCCTCCCGGAGCCGGACTTTTCCTACCAACTGCATCCTGGGCCCGAGTGCCCCGGGCACGTCCACAGTCCCGCCGAGGGCGTGCTCCAGCCGCCCTCGGGGGGGGCCATTCCCCTGGCACGGCGCCGCCCGCAGCCCCTCCCTGCCCTACCACCTGCCCAGCGCCGCCGTACCCCTCGCCAGCCCCGGCCAGCAGCGCAGCACCTTCCTCTCATCCGTGCAGGGGTTGGACCGCCACTACCTCAACCTCCTCGGCCATTCCCACCCCAACGCCTTCGGGCTGCCCCCGGGCCAGCACCCCTCCATGCTATAGAGACTCGTGCCGCCTGAAAAAAATCCTATTTATGACCGCGGACACTGCGGGTTACACCCGGGCGCACGGGGAGGCTGCCAGGGGATGGGAGATGGGCGGGGTCCCGGAGGGCGAGAAGCCCCCGGGGGCCCAGATCTACCCCGGCCGCCCTCGCCGAGGGCATGAAGCTGCCCCCACTCGCTCGTCTTCCCACCTCCGGGTGCGGTGCCTGTACAAGTGATGCCTTGGAATAAACGTTTATACCCGCCGCTCCTTTTTGTTTCCGTGAGGGAGCTACCTCGGTTGGCGGTGGGAGTCTCCCCACGCATCCACCCAGGGCAAAAAACCCACGAGAGAGACGCAGTCAGCGAGGGCCAGGGAGGTTGCTGCACGCACCGGCCGTGGCTGGCGCTTCGGGCAGGCGGGGCAGGGCGTGACGGGCCGGGTGTCGGTGCCGCCCGGTTTCTGCTCCCAGGCCGTCACCGGAGGCCGGGAAGGAGTCCCGGTGTGGCTCGGAGGTGGCGGATGCCCCACCCCCCCCGCAAACCCCGCGGGTGCTGCCCTCCCTCGGGCCCGTGGAGGGGTACTCCAGGGCACGTGTCCGAACGGCACAGGCATCTCCCGTGTGCTTTGCCAGAGAATTTCTCTGCGGCGCAGTTTGTTCCGAGGAGGATGAATAATGGTGAAGGCGCAGGACGGGGCCGGGAGGGCAGGCGGCCGCCGCGGAGGTGCGGGCGCCGAGAATAAAACCAGTGGAAGCTCCGGGAGTGAGTCCTTCCAGCCTCGCCGCCGGCGCGGAACCGCGGCACGGCTCCCTCCCGACGGGGCAACTCCAGCCCCGCCTGAAACAAGCATCCCGGGTGTCTCCATAGCCTCAGGAAGCAGGGCAGCCTGGGTATGCCCGGCGAGGCCGGAGCCGTCGAGGGATAAATTAACTTATTCCAGTTGGGTGGGGAGGCTTTGAGGAGATTTGACCTGGGCTGTTTGCCCAGGTCGCGGAATGGGCTGACCCGCAATTTGTAAACCAACCCGACCCTTTATTCAGAGACAGACAAAAAGATCTTCCTTACAATGAGTAAAAAGTGGAATGTGTATCTTCCATTTAACCTGTAAATACAGGAAAACCTCCTATCCCAGATTAGTGGGGAAGAGGTCACATGGCAGGATGATTGCGAGGAGCCAGCTAGGGAGAGGAGAAAAACACCCCCATTTCCTCGGGACACCTTTAGGATGGTAAATCCAGAGAGAACCCTGCTTTTGGTCAGTGTACACAGAACAATATGGACTCAGCCAAACACATTCAGCAGCAGGAATGGCTGGTGCCTATTATGAAAACACATGTCCAACACTCATTTTTACCAGCACTGGGTGCAGAATATGGACAAAATGCTACATGACTTTTATTCTGTTTGCATTAAGTTCTTGTGATCCTACTTTGTCACTGAAGCATTAAGGATATGGCATTTTCCTGAAAATATAAATATATTCAGCATTTTGGTCCCTGTTAACCAAATTAAACAAAACTTTCCTTTGCTAAGTAGATTTTCTCTCCGGGATTAGCAGAGGGCCACCATGGTCAAAAATGGGGTCATTTACATATAATTTTGCAAACTCGCACTGGTCCATGACAGTCTTTGTCTCTCCAACGTTGCTATCCTGGATTTTTTTTCTTTTTTTTTTTTCTCTTTTCATTTTCATTTAGCTGTGGAGGATAAACCCCTCTTTGGCTTTACAATGACTTAGGATAAAAGTCTTCCCTCCCTCCACTCTTTCAGGGCTCTGAGCTCACCCCCCTGCTTTTGGCCCCAAAATTATTTTGGAATTTGCTAAAGTCAGCTGTACCAGGCATGGGAGCTGAGCTGTCTTCCCAGCTCAAATCCATACCTGTGTGCCATGCTCTGTGCCCACAGGTGGATCTGCATAGGCAATGGGGCATAGAGCTCCCTTGGGACAGATATCCCCTGTCTTTTGACAGAGGTTCAGCTCATCTGTCCTTATTTTATTTCACTTCACATTTCTGTGCCTATAGGACAGAGACTTTTAGCATGTTTTCCCCTTGGATTTATTTTAGCTCTGCCATAAGCATCATCTTCCAGCTTTGGTGGGAGCAGGTAGGAGCTGGATGTCACCTGTTTTGGGCCTGTTAAAGGCTGTACCTGGGCCCACGTGGGGTGCCTGTCTGGGCTCGCAATGCTCATCATCTGGCATAGGAGTGCCATTTACTGGTGTTCGGCAGCAACTACCACAGGAAATGAACGAGGGGGGTTGTTCCTGAAAATAAACTACTTTAATTCCCAAAGCCCCCAAAATACTAGATTCTGTACTATGCACCTGCTTGGCTAAAAATCTTAATTGTGAATGATTTGCCCTATCATGTCATATTCCTTTCCTTCAGCTAGCATCTTTCTCCTCCTTATACTTTCACATCTCTTTTGCCACAGTTTGCCTAGCCTTCCTTTCACATGCCTTTCATGTCATCTTTTCCACCTCTTCTCCTTGCTATCTGAATTCTTCCCTTTTCCTCACACTTTCCATGTCCTACATCTACTGCAATTCTTCTCACTCCAGAAAACAGTTGTACAGCATGGTCACATCTCAGTAATTTCTTTATGTTGAGAGCAAGTAATCAGGTTGGGATCAAAGGACAGCAAAATTTGAATTTACAGTTCTGCATCTGATACTGACTCTCTCTTGCTATTTACTCAGACAGTAGAAGAGTTTATGTTGATCTTTGTAATACTGCATTTTTGAGAACATCTCCAACTCCCTAATTTATCTCAAGGATTTATTTGCATTATTATTTAAATAAAACATCATCAATTAGATCAAAGAGACATAAGTAGCCTGTGCATAAACTTTCCATCTTAACGCTTTATGTTTTCAGTAGGTAACAGGCAAAGCCTGGAAGGAAATTCTACTGTCTCACTTTTACTATTTAAATAAGTAAAGAATGTTTATGCACTTTGAGCACATACAACACAGATCAGAACTCTTCTTTCTTCCCACGGTTTTGCACCAGTCTGAACTCGTTATTCAAAGACCTGGGGGCTTTGCTGGTAGTGCCACACTGGAGTTTTCAACCTTGGAAAAAGAGCTGATGCCACTGAACAAAGTCCCCAAATTCAGGACTGCTGGGACCCTCCCCCTGCCATGGGGTCCTGGGAGAGGGGCCCTGGGGGAGAGGCATGGGGTTTCCCTAGCCCCTGGTCAACCTCGTTCCCCATTGGTTGTTTTGTGTTCCCCTGTGCGGGCAAGGACCCTCGGGTCCCATGATTGCCACAGTTCCTCAGCAGAGCTCCGGCCATGTGGCTGGGAAAATAAACATCTCTGAAATATCTATCAAGAATCAGTCCATAGATATTTCTTTTCCACGGGCCTTGTTGTTTGATACGCGTGTTGCAGTTTCCCCACTGTAACAAATGGTGGATAATGCGGGCAGCACTATCCCCGATCCCTAAGGACAGCGACTGATTTGTGAGTAAACTCTGGATTTCTCTTCTTATTTTTGTTTTGCTGTTCCATCTCTAAATTATGGAGGAACCGTGGAAAGACTCTTGGCTCTCAGAGCCGCACATGGACATTTATCTTAAACTTGAAAAGATTCTTGAACAACGATTCGTAAATTTTAGCTAAATTCAAGTTCAAAAGGAACTGAAACATTTCCTTTCATGGTTGTTTAAGAACTTTTTCTATGTTTCTTGGGATTTAATTCTTACCAAAGACTTTTGGAACACTGTTTGGACACAGGTAATTTCTGAGTCAAAATATATGCCGATGGAAGAATATTTTCGTGAATATTGTTTAATTACTGAGACTGTTGAGCAATGTCAGCTGTGTCTTGGTGAAGGGAAGCGTGCCTCAGGGACCGTGTGACCACGGCCACGTGCACCGAGCGCTCTGCGAGCAGCAGTGAGGCAGTTCCCGCGCGCGGGCGGAGCGACGCGAGCTGCAGTGTCGGTGGCGGAGCGAGGCGCGGCGGGAGCGGCGGGACCCGGCAGTGCCCGCCTGGCCCCGCGCAGCGCGTGGTGGAGCGAGTCCCGTGAACACCCGACCGAGAGGGGCGGCGGGTGGGCAGCCGCTGGCGGCGGTGGAGCGGAGCTGTGCCCAGCCGAGACGCGTGCTGGAGCAGGGCGGGGGGGGTCATTGTTCGGGGGCCCGGCCGAGATGTGGGCGCAGCCCCAGGCATCGGCAGCGCAGCTGAGAGCAGAGGAGATGGCACGCGGGGAGCTGAGCGGCGCAGCCCGGCTCGGCCTGCGTGGCCCCGAATGCGACCTCGGGAAGAACGCGCAGGCACCAGCAGCCCCGGCGGCCCCGGCAGCACTGACAGCTCCAATGCGGGAGTGAGTGAAAACGAAAGAGAAAGCAAAAACGCAGCGAGACAGAAAACAGCAGCCACTCGGAAAAAGGAAAAAATCACTGTAGCTAAGGTTTTAGGAATAGTAAAATGGTATAATGTTAAACAACATTACGGTTTTATAACAAGATGTGACAACCAGCAAGACATATTAGTTCATAGAACTGCTATTAAAAAGAATAACCCTGAAAAATGCATCCCAAGCTTGGGAGATGGAGAGGTGGTGGAGTTCAAAATTGTGCAAGGTAGAAAAGGGTTACAAGCAGCAGAGGTCACTGGGCCTGAGGGTGTTTCTGTAAAAGGCAGTATATATGCTAAAAATCGTAGTCATGTTAGACAGTATCTCCATTATAAGCCCCCCCTACAGTCTCCCTTTCCTAATCCCACCTTTCCCTTTTACCCTATATCCTATTACCCCCAGTGTATTCCCAATCCATTTTTTCACCCATGGTTTCCCTCACAAAACCATGCCTTTGCCAATTGTTTCCCCAAAAATCCCTTTCTAATGCTGAGTGGGGGATGAAGAGGGGGAGGGAAGAAATTAACTATTGTTGTTTAGAGTTCCAACAAGTACAAATGGAAGAAACCCTCTCCTGCCTCAGTTTCCCCTCAAAGCATGCTCGGCAAATCTTGTCTCCCTTCTGTCAGACTTAAGATGTTCCAGAGAATCTGTTTGGACATTTAAAGACTCAGGAGGGTGGCTTGTTTTGTTTTGAAACTGTCCTTGTTATCTCATGTTTATCCAGTTGTTTTCAATGTTAAGTTTAAATCTCTTTTTGTTAAAAATAAACGGGTGAAATGTTGGAGTCCCTTCCCCCCTGCCATGTGGTCCTGGGAGAGGGGCCTTGAGGGGAGACACGGGGTTTCCCTGCCCCTGGTCAGCCTTGTTCCCCATTGGTTGGTTTGTGTTCCCCTGGGCGGGCAAGGACCCTCGGGTCCCGTGATTGAGCAGTTCCTCGGCAGAGCCCCGGCCATGCGGCTGGAGAAATAAACATCTCTCTGAAACATCTATCAAGAATCTGTCCATATATATTTCTTTTCCACGGGCGTTGTTGTTTGATACGTGTGTTGCAGTTTCCCCACTGTAACACAGGACAACACAGTCATTCTTGGGGCATCTTATCAATCAGGTCAGTAGCTAACTAGAGAAGAGTATTTTTATTGTGCGTTGGGTCAGTGGGCCCAGTGCAGCACTGGACCACAAACAGTTGCATCAGCACACCTATAGGAACTGAGCCATGAGTTTGAAAGAAGCACCTGAAGGAAAGAGGAGAAACTGCACCAACGAAGGCTCTTAATTACAGATCTGTTCCAGTAGGGATGCACACAATAATTGGCTTCGTAGTAGTATGGATATGATCCCTTTCCCATGGTGAAGATCCTGCCAGTTTGTAAGTCTTGCAGTCCCGCTGCTCCATGGAATGCTGCTGCTATTCCTCAGGCCCAAAGGTACCCCCGGGTAACCTGCACGATTTGACCAGGATCGTGCCAGAAGTGCTTAGGAGAGCAGAGGGCCTTAGGTGCCAGGGTACAATGATCACCCCAATCAGATCAGCTTCTTGCCCTTCTACCACATTCTTGGACAGAGTTAAATAGTGCCTAGAAGCCCAGGGGGATTGTTTTTCCACTGTAAAGTGAATCAAGTATAAGGAGGAGGAAACCTTCTGTTTGCCTGTGGAACAGTCTGTGTATTAGACACATGCTACTGAAGCAGCTGCAGGCTTGCCCAGCAAACCTTTTGCAAAGGCAGACTTTTGGAAAGAAACTCTCCAGCCAACAGTTTCCTATTTGCTGAGATGTAGCATCTGATCTCACAGATTTGCCTCCTGCCTTGGTGAGTCTCACATCATCATGTCTATTTCTAGCAAACTTTCCCGCATAGCACATAAAGGCTGTTTTAGGAAAAGAACACTGAATTCTTTTGAAGAGAAAAGTGGTTATGGAAAGAAGTATAAAAAAAGGCATTTTAATATGTATGTAAGGTTAAAACTCAGATACCTACCCACATAACATACTGCATATAGAGTGGCATATTAAAACAAATAAAACTCATTTTAAAAGATGAGAAAAAGCAACATTGAAAACTATTGGATGAAACATCACATGGGAAGAAAGAGTAGTATTTTGGAAGATTCAAACTCAGAATAGTATATTCAACTTAGGAAACAGATTGTTTAACATTCATCTTCAAGCTACAGCAACCGAACTGTGCATTATGCTTCATCAGTAGTAATACAATTAATTAGGCTGAAAACCCCCACTTTTGCTAACAAGAAATCTAAACTTTAGCATGTATGCTCTGAAAAGTTAAAGGCAATTTAAGTTTTAATTACTGTAAGAATACACCACCTCCAAGTGCAGTCCTAGTCTACATAATCATTGTGTAATTCAAAAAATGAGGTCCTTCAAACAAGGGAGTCCTTCAAGGCAACAGGGAATTCATTACAGGGTCTGCGACTCAGTTCTTATGCTTTTGGTGAACATTATGAAGTTCTTTTTACCCCTGCTGAGGGCTTAATCCTGAGCATGTAGAAGGATTTACACCAGCTCACCCTGCAGTACTTTATTTAGAGAATCTCGGTCTCCTACTGGCTTTGTGGAAACCAGGTGGTGCCTGAGCTCTGAGCTCCTCTCCGTCTCTTGTGAATTCCAGCACCAAAATTATGTTTTTAGTCCCATAAAGGGTGCAGGTACTTAGAGTAGGGCGCAGTCCAACTGGAACCCTTAGGAGCAGGATCACAGCAGAAAGTGCCTTCACTGTGATTCAACAGCCTTTGCCTCCATCTCCCTGCCCTTAGTTCCCAGCCTGAGGCTTAGACATTCTTCTAGGAAGTTGAAGTCTCAAGGATGAATGCTAAAAACTCTGTTCCTCTTTGGGGGCACCTTCTCATAACCACTCTGCCCTTACAAAGCAATTTCTGTGTTCTTTGAAGGAACCACTGCGCCCTGGTTCAACCTTTCAAAGGAGACATTAGATGGTAGTCTGCCAGGGGAGGGTTTGATCACAAGATATCAAGTTGAAGGAGATGTTCAGTTTCGAGTCACAAGCAGGAGGCTGTGACATGGTTTCAGTGGTTTCTCAGTGCTAGGGAGGAATAGAGACTGTGGCTTTTGCACTTCCCTTCATTCTCCTCCTCTGGAGGTATATGGGATCATGTGTATACCATTGTGTACTACACACGTGTTACAGGCCCTTTTCCACAGCACACCTGGATTCGGTTTAGTTTTTCTCAGTAATTCCTAGTCTGGTTTGGTTGCTACTTGTTTAAATGTGGCTTTATTAGATCCTCATAGCTTCCCATGCATGCTACATCAGTGCTGTTCCAGGGGAAGACATCAGCCTTTAAAGGTCAGTCTTTTATGACTAAGATATAGGATTGGTCTTTTTTACTTTTCCCCTCAAACAGAAATCTCCTTTAATGTATCCTAGGGCAACCTCATGGTTTGATACATCTGATAGGTTTTTGATACACCTGTACAACCCTACTCACTACAAGAGGTGACACCACAATAGCTGAGAGTAAAGATTAGGGTATTGAGTTTTTCTCCTAAAGGTGGTAGTATGGAAATAATTTACCCTTACTATCAAATTGCTGGGGTTTCAGGACTGGGATCTGTAGAAGGAACAATAACTACAAAACTTATTGAACAAACCCCACATGGCTTCAAACTGAGAAAAGCGTAAGAGGGATCACTGAGAACAGATTACAAAATTTCAAGAAGCTCAGGAAACCCTGAGACAGTATGTATCCCAAACAACACAATTATGTATTGGAATGTTCTAAGGGAATCAATTTAACACAAGTCTTTCATATTCCACTACAAAATGCCTTTTTATCATAGGATGTAATAATAATTTTTCTATGCCAAAAACTTTTTTTTCATACAATACATTCTCCTCTCTTCAAGAAATGAGAAAAAACGACTCTTGGATTTTTATTACTGAAATAATTGCAATAATTATTGCTGTAATAATTGTAATTGTAATTATTACTGTAAATTTTCTTTGATGTCTGGAAAAGGCAAGAAAGTAATTGGGAAAAAAGTATGAGCAAGAGTACATAATTTACTGCATAATGTCAAAACCTGCTAGACAGCAAAGATCTAGGAAAACTAGTACAATTATGATGAAGGTACCACTTTTTACAAGTCACCATCTGCAGAAAAGAGAGTATGTTAAAGCAAACAAGAGTCTCCTACATGCTTGTTACCTGTGTGCATGTACTGTACATATATCCTTAGCTAGTGCAGGTGGCTAAGTTTCCTGGACATCCATGAAGCTATAGCTGCTTCCACAAGAAGAAGACACGGTGGAGCTGCATCATCAGAGAGCTTGCCAAATAGGTTAGTGATACCTATTTCAGTGGCTCCTCATGCTCATTTTATTAGTTCTATTATGCAGTCACATGTTTATAAAGATGTATGGGAAGAAAATAACCTAATCTTGTCTTAAACACACAATTATGCTGATCATGAAAGTGAAGTCATGTACAGAACAGGTCCTTCTCCCTCTGGTACTCAGTGCATGAAATATTCCTCCAAGAAAAAACTCTGCAACTAGGCACAACAATCTACATTTAAAGGAAAGGCCAACCTCCACCTGTGTGCATATGGAGGAGCTAATCCAGCTCTAAAAGGTCAAATGATCTTTTCATGGTGAGGAGGTTCCAAGCAGCAACATGGCATGCTGTTCTTTGCCAAATACTACATCTTCTCAAAACCTATTTGCAACTCGCCATGCTGCACCTTTGTATCTTCTCTCCAGGAGATTAATATAGAATCATAGAATGATTTGGGTTGGAAAGGACGTTAAAGATCATCTAGTTCCAACCTCCCTGTCATGTGCAGGGACACCTTCCACTAGACCAGATTGCTCAGACTTCCAGCCATCCTGGCCTTGAAGACCTCCGGGGATGGGGCATCCACAACTTTTCTGGGCAATCTGTCTCGGTGCCTCACCACCCTCTCATTTCTTCCAAATATCCAATCTAAACCTACTTTTAGTTTGAAGCCATTCCCCCTTGTCCTGTCACCACATGCTCTTGTAAATAGTCTCTCTATTTCTTTCTTGTAGGGTCCCTTCAGGTACTGAATGGCCACTATTAGGTCACCCCAAAGCCTTCCCTTTCCCAGGCTGAAAAATACCAATTCTCAGCCTTTCCCCATAGGAAAGGTGCTCCATTTCTCTAACTAACTTGGTGGCCCCCTGTGGATACAAAAATGCTAGTAGCAAGGATTTTCTTGCTATTTTCTAAGTCCGTGAGAGACTTTTCTCTCTCACAGAAGAGGTACCAGAGTTATGTAAACAATCAACACCTGCAACCTTGAGAAGTCTTGTTTATAGTATAGTAGAAAAATATTTTGACAATGGATGTTTTAGGATTTTAGCCAATCACCCCCAAGGGGTGGCTGATCTTTGGGTGTCGGGGTCTCCTCTCCCCGCCGTGTAGCCCTGGGAGAGGGGCCCTGAGGGCACAGACACGGGGTTTCCCTGCCCCTGCTCAGCCTCGTTCCCATTGGTTGGTTTGTGTTCCCTGCGCGGGCAGAAGGACCCTTGGTCCCGTGACTGGAACAGTTCCTCAGCAGAGCCCCGGCCATGCGGCTGGAGAAATAAACATCTCTGAAACAGCTATCAAGAATCTGTCTGTCCATAGATATTTCCTTTCCATGGGATTCCTGGTTTGATATATGTATGTTGCAGTATCCCCACTGCAACATTTGTCCAATTAGACTATGAAGAAAAAAAGTCTATAAAAGAGTTTGTAAAATAATTAAATAAATCAATCTTGCTGCACAATTCCTGCCTGTTGGATCTTCTCTCCTCCTCCTCCCTATGGCTGTGGGACACAGTGATATACCCTAGGGCCTAGGCCTGCGGTAATAGCCCCCCTCTAGACTCGCTCCAACAGGTTCATCTCCTTCCTGTGCTAAGGACCCCTGAACTGGATGTAGCACTCTAGGTGGTGTCTCACCAGAGCGGAGTAGAGGAGCGGAATTTTCCTTAATTTTCTTAGTCTTTTATATGTTACATACAGTTAGCAACTGTGTTACAGTCAACTTTGCTTTATACTCCCAGAAAGAGCTTCCACCACCCCTTCACAAAGCAACTTACACTACTGGATATGACAAGCAACAAGTAGGTAAAAGATGTGCATCCCTAGGAGAAGTGTATGACATAGCTAGAAGGACAGGCAACTGGAAGAACACAAATGCTGTTCTGCTAGTCATGGGAATATTCTATGCTAATTTATAGCAGTTTTGCAAAGGGGTTTTTGGGCTGTATTTGGCCAGCTTTTTATGAAGCTCTTCCAAAGAAGATTTATAATCAATTTGCTTTTTCAGATTAAGATCAAATAGAGAGAGAGAATGCTAAACTTCTTCCTGTTTTAGCAGGAAGTTATAGGGATTTTGAGACTGGAGTTCTGGAACAGAGAGGCAACTCCTGCTGCCAGCATCCAGCTTCCTAAAGGCCTTTCAAAACGTTTTCCAGGCATTGTAACTGCAAACAGTAAAAACCAAACATTTCTTTATTTCAGGAAAACTACAGCAATTTGGCAGGGCACAGAATACCTTTGAGCATCCAACCATAGCTGGCCAGGATATAAGATGAGGACATATTATGTTTTAGGTCCACAAATGCATAGGCAGAGTGCTGGCAGGTTTCATTCCTTACCAGACTAAAATACAAGGATGGGATGGGACCAGTTGGACTTTTTCATTCATATACTTGGAAAAATTACTTTGTCATAAAACAAGACCATACCACAAAGGGAAAATCTTTTCAGTGGTCTGATGATAGAAGAACATACTGAAATTTATGACTACCTGGCATAAAACTGTTAGCTGTCTCAAAGATAAAGGTCTAAGAATGAATTAATCATTCTAAGCAATCTTTCTAGTCAAGTGGGATAAACAGGCACCTCCAGAGGATAATTTATCAAACTGATTTTATTTTCTCCCTTAAAAAATAAGTAGATTTTCCTTGGAATATATATCTTTCCCCTTTGAATTTTGAGGGAATGTAGGATCAACAGGTCAGATTCAGATATACAAGTAGGGGAAAAATCAGGGCAGCTGAATCCCACCCTCATTGTTGCCTGGCAAGTAGCCTAATTTATCTGCTCAGGTATTTCAAAGGGGCTAGACATCTCCATGCCAAAATATTGCATTTAATTAAAAAAAAGATCCCATTTTTTGTGTGCCTGTTACACAGTCAGAAGGTGTAACAAGTCCAGCCACTGAACTGAAACAGCTGGTGAAAAATCCCAGGTGACAAGTACTTTTGACATACTAGTTGCATGTACTGCAGAACAGGTGGAAAGAATTTTATGTGGGGAAGAATGGGTTATTTACCATTTCCCTCCAGCAAGCACTGTTTCAAACAAAATTGCCAGCCATCCACTGATGGCCAGTGTCCTTTCTGCACAATTTGGCTGTCAAAAAGTCAAGCTCAGAAGCCTGAGCCCCTCCATAGCCTTGGTTTAGCTCCAAAATGTCTGCATAATTACAGCCATGTTATTCCCCTGTCACCTTTGCCACCATGAAGCAAAGGGCTTCAATAACTCTATCTGTAAAACATCTACAGGTAAAATAAGAAAATCTATATTCCTAAGCACATGCATACTCAGGGAGAATTTTGCCACTGCTTTAAATGGAAATAAATTCTCCTCTCCTCTCCTCTCCTCTCCTCTCCTCTCCTCTCCTCTCCTC
>NW_024582083.1:7649610-7660137 GCF_017639235.1 Corvus kubaryi
CTCCTCTCCTCTCCTCTCCTCTCCTCTCCTCTCCTCTCCTCTCCTCTTGTTTTTCTCTCCTTCGTTACAGTCACTGAAATTTCACCAGCTCTGGCTGCTAACATAAGTGAAGAGAATAATGCTACGTTCTCATAAGCACATTTAGGAATTGGCATCTCATTACAAATAGATTCATCATAGCATAGCCAATCTTTAAACCCATCTTTAGAAAAAGAATGTATTACTTAGAATTCATCAGCAACCAGTTTTGATGCTGAAGCTTGTGCTTTGTGCATTTTAGAAAGAAAGATTATGCTTAGACAAGGTGCTATTTTGATGCTGAACCCCTCACTCATCCAGTTTCTTTCCATTTTTGGAGCAGTGCAACATGTTAGAACACAGTTTCACAATTACCATTTTTTCCCTACTGAAAAAAATGATACTTGCCCACATGTGATCACCAGCATGTCAGAATCACAGCTGAGCTTCTTCATAATCTTAAATTATTGGCTCCTTTTCAGAGTAGACAATGCCTGGCATTGGAAAAATATGCAGAGCTCAAGGAGTAGCCAAATGTCTCACAAAGTCCTGAAAACCCAACGTGATGCCCCTATAACTAGATTTCCAGGGCTATTTCAGACTGGTTGTCAAACCTTCCCTCCATACACTAAAAGAATGTGTCATGATTGTAATCCGACTTTGAACAGAATGTAATGACACTAAATTATAGAATCATGAAATATCCTGAATTGGAAGGGACCTACAAGGATCATCAAAGTCCATCTCCTGGCCCCGCATCAGGACAGCCCCAACAATACCTAATGACTATTTTGAAGAAAAATAGGAAGTCATTCTAATTGTTAGCCAGATAACTGTGTACTTACCCAGTAAACTCCCAGCAAATCATTGATGACTTCAGAAATTTTTCTAAGGACCATAGTTAACATGCTAACAGACACCAGACTGCTAAATGGTGCTTGCTCAGATAGAAAATCCCATGAATGAGGGATAATAATGGATCTTCAGGGATGTCACCAATCATCATGGTTCCGCCTTATTGTTACCATGATTTCCAGGGCTGTATTGTCTTACTACTTCAGCATAAGATACACGGTCTCCTGAGGGAGACACTGAGAGTTAACTTCATCTCAATCTTCAAACTCCTTCTTTATCACTGCATAGTGTTTATTCAGTAAGCTTAAAATGCTCCTGCACAGCTTGAGGCAGAAAAATAAACCAATGCAAAAAAACTGTCAAAGAGACTTCCTGTTATCATGCTGATACAATTTCTCCTTGTGGGTTGTCTTCTGGTGCCTTCAGAGGCCTCTACAGATTCAACATATCACAATATCACAATTTTTGTATGGTCCCAATGATATATTCCAGGACCCACTATAATCCTGAAGTTTTCCAGGAGATGAGATGAACCAGTTGACAGATTAGAAAGAGCAAGCAGGACCCTATTGACAGAGGACCCCAAGTCAAGATTAACTAGATGATCTTTAATGTCCCTTTCAAACTAAACTGTTTCATGATTCCATGATTACTGCCAGGTTGCAGTCCAAAATTCCTCTCTAATTTCTCATTTCTCCTTGTTTCTGCCATTCTTCAGACCATAATGTAACTATTACTTTGTACTGTGGAGTAGATCACATACTTTCCATGCTATTTGACACTACATCCAACTAATCACTGCTCAAAATTTATGACAGTGGAAAAATAATGCAGATTATGCATTGTTGATAATGCAGTGTTGACCCTGCAAGGATTTGCTCATAAGCTCAGCCTAATGCACATGGCTTCCCTTACTTTACTGAGTGCTGCCTTGTTGGAATTGTAAAAGGACAGGACCCGGCTCTGGCAGGGGGAGAGATGCAGTCCAAGCCAATATGGTTGATAAGCGCAAAACTCCATTTATTAGCAATCCAAAGGCACTTATATAGTACACCAGCTTGTTAACTCCTAAGTGGCTTAAAGCTTATCAAAGCACATTTCTACTTCTACATAATTGGACTTACATTGGCAAGCTCCCTGGTCAGTACATCTTATCTGCACAGCTGCACATCCTCCAAACTCCCTTTTTCTTCTCAGGCTTGTTTCTCACACCAGTGCTTTCTCATGCAGGCAGTTTCTCACACAAACCTTTGCTTGCAGGCCTATTGCTTGTACAGCTCTTTTTTAGATCCCATAATTCTATCAATGATCCATGCCCCGGATCCTTTAATAATTGCAACACTGCCTCATTGAGATTTCAGAGGAGCCACATTGTAGAGCAAAACTAGATTGAGGTAAAGTATTGATATCACAGAGATATCATAGGAGCTGGCAGGTCTGGAAAAAAATAGTGGTCATAATGATACATTCTTCCAACTTAACAAGGACAATATCCCTGAAAATCGCCAGGACAAAGATTAATTTCCACAAAACTGCCACCCTGCATGCTTGGGAGTAGGACCTCAGCTGTAGCCCTGAGCTTTTCTACTGAATTTTAACCCAGAGCAATCATAGTCAGTTCTAACCCAGTGGAAGACAAGCTGTTCTTCAGGACCAAAAGAAGTAGCATTGCAGAAGCAAGACACCTCTTTTTCTGCACCTGCCTGGGTTATCTCCTACCTACATTTTTCAGATCTGCTTATTTTCCTTCTATTTCTGTGCATCATTCTCCTCTTTAGACTCAGATCCCAGCCTGAACAGAGGTCTCTCATCAAAGACACTAGGCAGCCTTTTTACAAAAGAGAAACAATCAGTTTGCTTCTAACTCTTTTTTCAATCATGAGGTCTCTCCCTAACAAAATACCAGAGCCTAGGCAAGTGAGCAACATTCATTACTGTAATACCTGCCAGTACTACTTCCAGTGATTTTAATTCTTAAAAGGTAACCACAGGTGGGGTGTTGCTGGGCAGCACTGTTTAAGCACTGCAGATCAGATGTTGTTCTGATTTATAACTTCTGACAGCTCAAGTGAATGCGGGAGCTGGCAGCTTTGCACCTCTGAAGGGCAAGATGCCCAGATATAACGTGTTGGCAAGCATGCCTGCCTTTCCACCCACCCCCTGTGCGAGCGTGCCTTCCCAGTGCTGCAGCACCACAAAGCTGGTGCAAAGCAGCTTTTAGAAAGACGAAGCACCTCCAGGTGGTTAAGGGCACGGAGCTGACGCAAATGTCTGTGGTGGGCATAACCGCGGTCCGGCAGGGTTAAAAGCGAGGCTATCCAAATTCATCCAAGACCTGCAAATCTCGAAACACGTAAATCCTACATGCGTCAGATAAAGAAGCCAGAAAGAAAGGTGCCCCCTAATGAGTTTTTTTTGCGCTTGGGTGAGCGAAAGGGCTGCTTCAGGAGGCTAATAACTGAAAACCTTGCAGGCTTTTGTCCGGAGAAATGGCAGGCACTTTCCATCCCTTTGAAAAAAAGAAGGCCTTTTGGAGTCTTCACGAGAGATGTGGATTTTAAGGGCGACCTTAGGTCATACAGAACTAATCAAGCGAAAACAATAAGAAAATTAGACTGACAGTCAGCAAGTATCTGAGGACTTTATCAAAAAGAATTAGGAATGGACAAATTCACTGGGAGCAAAGGATCAGATCTGCAAGGTGGCATTGTGTGGTGGGATTAAATTATTTATTCATTGTTAATTTATTTATTTATGTATGTGCAAATGACCTAGCTGCTGCAGGTGCTGAGGAGTTTCTGAAAAGGCCCAGTTTTAGAGCCAAGGCTAGAATATTGGTCCATTTAACTCATTCTTTCCCTTAAGGCGATCAAACAGTGACTTTTATCTAGGAGATAGAGGAGGAAAACCATATGTGTACTGGGAATGATGCGGGGTCTGAGCAGCACTAAGTACCCAAGTATTCCAGTCTCATTCAAGAATGCTGTGCAGTTTAATGTCCAGCAAATTAGCAAATGAATGCTTATGTCAATATGTGAAAAATCCCTAGTTGGTTTAAACAGATAAAAAGCCTCTTGGGAAATGGCAGAAAATGCAGGCTTTCTCTCCTTGTCTTTTTTAAAGAAAGAAAGAGAAACAGTACTTATTACATTTTCCCCAAAATTACAAAAAGTTGCAGAAAACACCAACAACCTACATGGATGCTGGCTGGATCTTACACGTACACGAAATTTTTCCAATGCTGCTACTGGAAAAATACAAGAATCTTTTGCACTCTTTGAATCACATATTTACTATTCAGAAGGAAACAGTTAAAATCTGGGACAGTTACAGAGCCTGTAAGATGCCACCCTGCTTCTCCTCTCTTAAAGGTACAGGACATCAAAAGCCCTGGAGAGGGTCTGTCTTTACATTTTTCCCTGATTTATAAATTCTGCCTTGAAGATAAAATCCACAAACACCTCTCATTTCTTTCTTCTCTACATTTAACCATTTATAGGAACGGGTAAATTGTCATTTCATGTTTCCCTTGACCCAGCAGAGCAAAGCCACAGTGGGGACTCTGTGTATGACATGACCCTGGGGAAAAAAGGAACACGAGATCTCAGCACGGGGGTTGGAGGCAAGAAGTCACACATATCGAAAATGACAGCGTCACATCAGTTAATGCCATGTGATAAGGGAGTCCTGCTGGGGTTTATGTCCTTCTGCAGAGATAGATTTGTAGGTTGGCTGGTAAGGAAGATTTTTTTACTAACTCCAGAAAGGGGTTGTAGATGTTTGGTCAGGAAAGATCATAATGGATTATCTTTCTTCAAGACAAGCATCAGCCATGCTGGTGATCATAAAACTGCCCCATGAGACAGGCAATCTTGGAATCAGACAGGCAAGGTTTCTGCACTTCTGCTTTGCACACGGTATTTCCCTCTTCTTGGCCATATTTAGGCCCTCTTCTCAAAACCAGTCTTCATCATGTCATATTGCAGGAAGGGCTACTAAAGAGAAAAATAGAGGGCATTTTAAAGAAGAAGTGTCTTTAATATTATTAAATTTAACACATTAACTCAGATTAGAAGTTCAATGAGCCAATTTTTCAAGCCGTGCAAAATAGAAACAACACAGGCCATGTAGAAAGTCTGCTTCCTCCGTAGAGTGATAAAGTCCTTCTGTCTCCCTTGAACGTAATGTGTGAGTATGAATTCAGTGATGACGAATGCCAGCATGTCACTAATACACTACCACTTGCCTTCTGCAGCCCACTGAGAGCTGTGACACACAGTAAGCAGGGTGCCTGCTGACCTATGTCCTTAGTCTATCAGCTGTCAGGGTGCCTTTTAAAATGGCAAGAGCCAAAAGCAGGGTTAAATAGCACTGAGAGTTCAGCAATGTCAGGAATAAGCAGCACAGGCCAGGTCTCTTCTTGGTCATTATTTCAAACGGATTGAGTCCCAGCTTATAAGATAAATACTTACGAGCAGTATGCAAGGGCATGATCTAGTGTTATGACTGAATTTCTTGTCCCCAAGACTATCCAATTCACCTCTGTGTTGTCTCTGACTTCAGCTATATTGACAATGTTTCACAGCTTTATCTCATGGGCAAACTTCATCGCTACCTCCCTACTTTTGGTGTCACAGTCATTAGATAAAATATTAGTATTTCCATTAGTATTATTAATATTGGAAGTAGAATACTTTCAGTATTATGTTCTAATTTTTCCACCTTTGGTGTGGTGTTCACTTTCCAAATTGTGTGGAATAAAAATTCCTTTTTTGCTGCTAATAAGATGTTTTGCTTAATGTCTTACTGATGTTTTACACAAGAGAGTCAAACTGGCCATGAGTCCTTCTTCTGTTGGAGAAACAAGCTGGCTACCTACATAAATGGAAAGAGCTGCCTCAAGCCAGAATGGAAATACGACCTTCTGCAGGCCAGGCTCATGCAGGACCAAAGGGAGGACAAAGGAAAAGGTGACTTAAAGTGTCCCAGCACTCACCAGTACAGTTTGCTCAGGTTTGCCCAGGAGACCTTCCCCTTTGCTCTATTCATGTGCTATTGCCACCATACAGTAATGTTTTCTGGTAGCTGGTAGGCCAGACTGCCTCATGGAGCAGCAGTACAGTAGATGACAAAGACACTAGGTTCATAGGGTTAATAAATGAAATATGACCAAACTAAAGCAGGGAGACCTTGCTGCTTCTGGAGCTCTGCACAGTGAAATGGGCAAGGAGTTGAATTCACACAACCCCAAAAGAAGATTCTTCCAGGAACCACAGGACTCTGAAGCTTAGCCTTGAACAGGATCCCATCAACTAGTGTCACTGTTGTCATTAACTACCAAGTTGTACTGGATGTGGTTGCAAATTACAGGATATAAAATTATCAGAGGTTTTCATAGCCTTTCATGTAGAGTACAAGACTGAACGGAAAGTATAGATCTCATACTGCTTACTATTATTAAATTTTGGCTTCTCTAACATCTTGTGTTTGTTTCAGTGTCCTGTTGTTAAAAGAACTCTTCCCCTGCTAAGCTCAGAGTTAGTATGGCTGTGCTCTAATACCATCTTTTCATAGTCCTGAAGGATATGTGCAGGCCCAGTTTCTGCTCCTGTTTTCACGTATGTAAATCAGAGACTTGAGCAACTATTGCTTTTGTATTTAAGATGTATCAACTACTATTTTATTATTGTTGTTATTGTTATTGTTATCGTTATTATTCTGCCATTGGTTTAAGATGTTGACCCACAGAGCCATTCTGCCTATATCTTCTCGGCACCATCCCAGTTCAGGCAGCCAAGGTGTTGAAATCCCTTGCATCTTCACAACACTGAAGGTAAAGGATGGTACCAAAGATATTCCCAGCTGGATTTTACACTAGCCCTCAAGGAAGAATCACTTCTAAGTGAGACAAACAAGAATATTACGTTACCTTTCCAATGAAAATTTTGTCTCCTTGAAAAAAAGCTTTTCCAAACAGATCCACAGATTTTACTGAAAAAACAAAGATTTCTTCTTAATAAGAAGCAGACAAAGTCCATTTAAACATATGATAACTATTGTTTTAGCATTTTTCAGCATAAAGACTAAAGGTAAAGAGGGAAAAATGCACAAGATCATAAAAAGATGTGCAAAAGTAGAACAGATCAGAGCTGAACAGGTAGTTTGCATTAATAAATACATCAGTAAGTGACCCAAAGAACCCTCTTTAGAGAATAGGAACTCTGACTTGGCTGATCAGACATTCAGCAACACAATGACTAAGGTGGCAAGTGCAATGCAAATCTGTCCTTTGGGATCTGGTCTGTGATGACGGCTGCTACCACACAAGTGTTTTCAAGATCCCTTCATATTTTCCCTACCACTCAAAATGTGCAAGTTCTGAAACTGAAACACTGCATTAGTGCCCGGCATCAAAAGTCAGGGGGTCTAAGACCCTAGGAGCATTCTGAACTAGCAACATATCCATTACTTCAAACTCTGCTTAGTCATAAAAAAATACAGACTGAACTTCTTTCAAATATTATAATATTAAACAAATATGTTTGTGGGAGGAAGGATGAACTTTTAATATACTTACTGTGTGGCTGGTCACAACTGCTGTTGCTCTTTTATATAGTCTTCTGAACAGAGTCTGAGATAATAGATACAATACAGACAGGGGGAAGCCCAGACACCCAGCAGCTCAGCCCTATTCAGGTGTTTTCAGGAAATGAAACAGGGAATTAGCTGTTTGGCTGGCACAGATACATATTGCAGCCTTCCTCTCAACGGAAATGGTCTGGCAAAATTTCCTTTGGTTTAATTTAAAGAGAAGACAATGGAGGAAAAGAAGTCACAGACGCAAATTATCTTGCTGGATACCATCAGAACAGAGCCCCTTAAAAAGTCTACAGAAGTAGTATTATTCTAGAGAAACTCTGCCCCTTCCAGAGACAACATATATATTGTTTCTCATACTTTGATCTGGAAAAAGCATATGAAAATACAATTTATATACAATCAAATATATTGCTGTTGTTTGGAAGAAATGACATTTTCACATTTCATGTGGATTAAAAGCTATCAGGGGAAAAAAACACAAAAAAATTTGCAGATCATTTTTTTCACATCATACAGGAGGCTACTAAGTGGAAGGAAACAGCTTCACAAGGTCTCTCTGACTGCTAAGATGCTGATGCAAACATCCAAGAGTTAATTAAAAGTCAAGTGTAAACACACAGCAAGGTGCTTTGTCTAATTCAGAAAGCTGGACTAAATGATTCAAGAGTTTCTCCTAGAAGTGTTATCATCTTCCAATCTTTTTTTCATAAGACATCCCATCTAGATGATCTAGGAAAAAAAAGGAAAAGAAAATAGCAGGTATGACATCACATATCCCTGGGATGGAGAACAGTCCTTTCTCCTTTTTTACAGAAACACAAGAAGTTACAGTGATAATTCAAAGTCACATTAAAAACGCAGCATGAAATTATGAACTAAAAGTGAAAAAATATTTTATAGACCTTAGCTGCTCTTGGTCTATTAGCAATTCATGTGCAAGCGTCTGACAATCAGAAATAGAAATTAACTAGTTTATTTCTGCGTACAAGGCACATTAAATTACAGTTTGCTGATGAAGTGCCCAATTATGATCACCTAATTGTTACCAGTCACAGAGAAATTGAAGCAATTCCTATAGATCAAATTTTAAACTGTATGAGTTGGTACAACCATCCCAAGGGAGTGACATCCTTATGCATGAGATGTACATTGTGTACTCCTGGCCCAGGGTGATTCTAGTGGTCACGCATCAACTGCTAATGCAGGTGAAATCAGTAGATCAGGCACCCAGGTGTGACTGTCCGCGCCTTAGGTACCAGGCCACCAATGGCAATGAGAGTGCTAGTAAGATGGCTGAGGGAAGTGACAGGCTTATCTTCCCATGCTAAGATTCCTTGGTTTGTGATTGCTTCAGCCTTTCAAACTGATCTACTCTGATTTATATGAGAATAAGATGAAGCAAATTATGAATAGAAGAATTATGAAAAAGGCCCATTCCAACATCCCATTTACAATATGACTGTTTTAAACCTTTGGGTAGACTCATCACAAAATTATTTGCTTTTGCCTGGACTAAAACTAGATCAGAACACCCTGAGATGTGCACAGGTCAGGTTCAGCTGGCACACAGCACCTCACATGCCTCTATATTTCACTGTCAGTAAAAAAGGGTAAGGACCGGGAAAGACACACTGGCAAGGGGAAAGATCTATTGTTTCTATTTTTGTAACAGGCTTGCTAGGCACGCACTGCTGACCGCTGCCTTCGCATCCACGTGCTCCTGTCTGACGGCTCAGGAATGCAAGTGGGATAGAACAGTTCAAGCAGGACGTCAGCTCCAGTGGCTGTGCCAAGCAGCTCCAGCAGAGGCTGTGCTACAACAACTGTGCTATAGGCTATGAGGCTCCTTTAGTGCACTGATTTCCAGCTTAGGTTGCCTCATGTCATCTGGGCATGTAACATGCTTGAGGATGGAGGCTGGACCCTTCTGTCTGTCCCTTAGTCTCCCATTAAGACAGGATTTAAACCAGTTTTGGGTTTTAAAGATTTTACAGCAGCCCTAAGTCTGTTTCAAAGTTTCATCACCTAGAAAGTCTATCCCTCCTACTTTTCCATCTCCCAACTTTGCCAGGCCACACTCCAAAACAAGGCCCACTAGAGCCCAGTTCCCCCTGGGAAGTGAAGAGTTGCACCAGCACAAGCATTCTGCCCAACATTGATTTCTTTGCAGAGGAGGGACATCCAGATGCAAATTAGAGTAGGTGTTTGTTAATTCAAGGTCTACGCAACTGTATGAAGAAAACTATGGTGGGGAAGATGTGACACAAATAAATAGCAGCAAATCTAAGCTTAAAAAGTGTACTGAACAGGCAGCAACATGGACTCTGGTTTAAGGTTATCCTCAGACACGTGCTAGATGAGGTCTGAATGCTGGTCACTTCAACGTCATGAAATTCGCTAGGGGAAAGCCTGGTTGCCCCAAGGGTGGGACTTCTACCCGTGTTTGGAGTTGTCTGAACGGGATCGAGTTTCAGCTGCTGTTTAAAGCACCCGAGGCTATCTCACAGAAAACACGGCCTTCTGCATCTGACGGCATCTTCAAACTTTTCCAGCACTCCCACAATAACCAACCAACTAAAAACAAAAACATGAATCAAAACAAAATCCAAACAAACAATAACCCCACAAACTCCCACAGTAACACAGTAACTCCCACAGACATACAAAACCCCCCAAATCAAACGCCATATTCCCACCCAAAACGCGGGAGGAAAGCTGGAGTGTTTCTTTCTGACTTCACGAAGAGCTTATCACTGGGAGCAAAACGATTTCTTTCCTCCTCTCGCTCCTCAGTCCCCGAGGCCCAGAGAGGCGGGGTCCCGGGGGTGCGGAGGCCGCTGGTGGTCCTGGGGCTGCGGGGTCCCGGGACCCCGAGAGTGCCGGGGAGGGGGGAGGGTGTGGGTGGGTTGGCTCGGGGGGGGAGGGGGCGCGGGATCCCGGGGTCCCGGGGGTGTCGGGGGCTCCGGGCGCGCAGCCAGCCGGTGTCCCGCAGGCCCGGGCCGGGCCGTGCCGGCGGAGCGGCGCCGCCGCGCCCCCTGCAGGCCGCGCAGGCCC
>NW_024582083.1:7660537-7663037 GCF_017639235.1 Corvus kubaryi
CCCTGCAGGCCGCGCAGGCCCAGGCGCGCGGGCGCTCCGGCCGCGGCGCTGCCGTCCTGAGGCGCCTGTGGCGGTCAGCGCGCCCCGCGCCGCCGCTGTGCCCCGGCTCGGAGAGCGGCAGGAAGGGAGGAACATTTTTTGTCTGAAACGTTTCTGCTTCCGCCCTGCAAAACTGACGGACCGGGAGGGGCCTTTATCAGACCATCTGTACACCCCAGGCTTCAGCGTCTCTTCCCACTCCGAGTACCCAGGACGAGGTGACTGTATAACGCATCCTGTCACTGCCAAAAGGAATTAAAAATAAATGTTGGGAAACCTAATTCTGATCTAAAACTCATCACAAACTTTTGAAGGTCTAAGAAAGAAGCCAAGCCACAGATTTGAACCCTGTTTCCTCGAGAAAGTGCTGCTGAAAGGCATCCTCCGTTTTTCTCCCTGTATTTCCACTTCATTTTACAGCTGCTGTGACTGAGGTCAAGTGATATGTCACTCTGTCAGATCACACAGCGAATCAGTGGCTCTTCCCGGATTAGAACAGTTCCACACGGCCCTCTGAAAAGATTTGTAACAAATGTCAGAGCCAACCGTCCACTGTTTAAAGCATATGTTTAAAGCTCTTAGACATCTCAGTCAAAAGGTATTGTAAATATAGGGACAAAGCTAGTAAATGCTTCACTGTGGCATTTTAATAATGACAAACCAGAATCTACAGGGGCAAACACCCCCTAAAACAGGTCACCTTCAGCAGGGAATATGTGCTCTCTTTTGGAGCCATTCCAAGAACATGAAAGGATTTGGTTTTTTATCCTCCAGTACTAAATAAAATGGTCAAGATACTAGTGGCTCAGCACAGTAAGGTCACAGGGACAAAGGTCACAGAGTAACTTGAATATAACTTTCTCTGTCTTGCTTGTTAGCCATTGCTTTCAGGGTTTTTGGGCTTTTTTGGTAATAAATAGAAAGTGTGTTTGAAATGGTCATTCAGTTACGCACAACACAGAAAAAAATGCCAAATGCTATGGTCTTACCATATTCCTTTACTAATGTCATCAAAATGCTATAAATTTAATTGTAGAAGTCTTGCATGTGCAGAGTAAACATGACTTCATGACTTTTAAGTGAAATCAAATACACAACAGCACCCCTTTATAATTTTTTCATGTTAATAGGAAAGAAATATTCCAGTTATTTAGAAAAAGACCATCACAAAGCCCACAACTGGCTCAGGTCCCACTGGAAACTTGCTTGAGATTTAGAAGGAGTGTAGGAGTTTAGAATGGTGTAGGAATGTGACTAATGTGCTGATTCTGTGAGCAAAACCTGAAAAAAAAAGCTAAAGCTGGGAAGACTAAAGGGAACTCCTCTTTTGAAATCCCAAGATGGGTCGAAGTTAACATCAACAGATGTAAGTAACATATGATACCTTCTTCATAACATGTGAATTCATGCTATACTGTCATTCCCCTTGTGTTCTCTAAGAATCTCCTAGTCTCTCTGGGCTTCTCTCAGAAACATCAATCACATTGTGCCTCCTGTCCTGGTCCTTATGCTTGAAATGGTCTATAAAAACATGTTTGTGAAGTAACCTGAGAAAATGCTAATTATTTTAGCATGGGAAAGGATAAGGGCAAAATAAAAAAAAACATTGTCAGACCGAACTTTTTTGGTAAACACCAAAACCTGCCAAATCTTGCAGAGATTTGCACCTTGCAGAGACCTTTCTTTGAAAACTCAAAGGAATGTTTATTTCTTAAAAATGTCAATGCTTTAAGGTGACCTAAAAAAGGTAGTAGGCATTTTAGGATGTATCCACGAACAGGCTAATGTCCTGCAATAGGCATGGTCCTTTCATAATGGATGGGTGGCTCTTTTCAGAGCAGAGGGTCATCAAATGAGCGAAGCAAAAGGAGGTAATGAAGGAAGGATCTGTGTGTAATAACACATTGGACTTGGTGAGGGATTTTGGCTGCGAGTTTCTCTTCACTGAAGCTGGTTTCCCTCCAACCTTACCAATAAAATCTGGAAAAGTTACTATATTGCTTTATACAGCTTTAACTTCAGCTTCATGCTCATCCCATTGCAATGGTGACAACCCCGGCATCATAAAACAGCCAATGTCAACTTTTAAAATGCTGCCAGAGGTGAAGGGAGAGGAAAGGAGCAGCCCAGGAGAGAAGTTCTGAAACTCCAGTTGGATTTCTTGTGGATCCTGGTGTTCTGCATTTTTTTTTCTCCTTTGGTCTTCAAAGCCTTTTTCCCAAAATCAAGCATTATATACTTTTTTTCTCCTGTCTAAATTTTGCTCTGATATCCATGAGGTATGTGATACAGTGATGGGGTTTTATTTTAGTTCCTTTGTAAACTGCAAAGAGAGACTTTAAATGGAAGTATGTTAACTCCAGGTCTTCTCACATATTGCAGTTAAGCAAGCATGACTCCTTGTGCCATTGCTGTTTCCTGATGCTAACCCATCAATATGTTTCTTTGAGGCAAAAAAATA
>NW_024582083.1:7668037-7747153 GCF_017639235.1 Corvus kubaryi
GCTGCATTTATCCCCACCTTTGCAACATTACCTGCATATTTCATCACATTCTTCTACTTGTACTCACTGTCCTTTAAAAAACACAGCCTATGAAAACATGGTCTGTTATTCCCTGTCGCTGGTCATTGGCCTGTGCTTCACTCACCTCCTCTGCCAAGTTATGTCCTCTACTGAAAAAACACTTGCAACTGAGTCTGCTTGAGGCAGCTGAGGCACATAGGGAAATGCACAACCAAAGACACCCAGTCCTGCCTTTCTCTACACCTGTGGTCTTCAGAGAAGAGTCAGCAGGGAAGAGAAGGGGAGAATTTGATACCCACCTTACCTTTAATAGTATTGTTTGCAAATGGAGATAGAACAATGCCAGAATCCACTGCAGGGCAGAACAGCTGCCTGTATCAATGGTGGAGCGAGATGCATTTAAAGCAGAGAAAAAAACAGTGAGGGAAGAGAAGCAGAAACAGGGAAAGGAGTGGAAAAGTGGCATGGGTTCCAGAGAGGAAGCAGAGACAGTCTTCAGGAGAGATGTCAAGAAGCATGAGATCCCTGAGGGAAAGGGTGTGACAGATACCATGATACAAACTAAAATCTGATGATGGAGAAAGAAGTGCAGAGCAGGAAAAGGTGGATCATGTATCATTTACCAGAAGAGAGCTTGCATACAGGCAAATGAAAAAGTGGAGGAAGAGACCATTTACAGATAAGAAAGACCACAGGGATAGAAAAGAAGGAAATAGAAGTAGGTAAAAGTAAGCAGCAGAAAAGCTAATATAGGAAAAGCAAAGATAAACTTCAGATGGACGTGATGAGTCAGAGATGGGAAACACAAAAAGAAAAACAGAAGGCAGCGGCATACATTGGTGAATCTTATTATTTATGGTCTCCCGTCATGCAGTCCTTCAGTGACAGAGCATCTCAGATCACTACGGCTGCTCTTCCCTCTACAGTTCAGTAGTACAGTTACTTAACTGGAGAGCAGCTAGACTGCAAGATCTGATATCCCACCACGATGTTCACAGCTTTCTGTCGTGTGTAGGAAATTGGCCATCAGATCCCATGTGGTATATTTAGAACTATCCCTAAGGGACATATCTCCATCTCCTGACAAATACAGCCCAGGCAAGCAACTGGTTGATTGTACTTCTCACACTAAAGAAAACTTTGTGCCATTTAGGAATGGACCTGGATAAAGCATGCCTGAACTACTAACTGGTGAGTGAGCTGCTGTTAAAACTGATGGCAGTAAAAACCTGCAGGTGTATCAGGTTCACGCCCAAATATCTCAGCTTTAAGGCTCTAATAAAAACTCTTCTTGGACAGTAACACAGCATTGCTCTGACCTAATCTTTCTACCTACCCCTGTGTTCTTCGCATGGCCTGCCATTTTTCTCTCCTCCTGTGAGTAGGAGACCCTCCTTGCTATTTGGCTTTCTGCCAGACCTTTTCTACTCTATTGAAGCTTCACAGGATCCAAGTAACATCTGAAAACGTAGCTCTTTAAATATTCCTTTTCCTTCTCCAACTTTTGTTTCCAATTTAACATTGTGACTATTTATTTTTCAAGCCTGTTGACAGCCAATTATCATGAATAAAGGGCCCTAAAACTAAAAAATTAAGAAACAAAATGAGACTATATGGAGGCTGGCTGACCTACAGACTTAGCAAGGAGTGCAGGAGGGCACAGCAACCCCCTGGGTACTGTGTTAGGGGGCTATGTCTGACAGCTCATCAGGAATGAAAAATCTGTGTGTGAGAGAATGACTGGCAATTAGAAGATCAGAACACTCACCTCCTACATACAGTTTGGATTTGAGGAGACAACAGGGAAAAGAAAGTTATTTTTAAAGGACGGGAGATTGAAGGGTACATAGGGGTTTGGAAAGATGTTTTAACTTGTAGGTGACCTCTTGTCTTAGCTTCTTATCAGATGCAGCACTGAAAGGTGACATTCATCTTTCATCCTAGTCACTCCTGTCTGTTGTCACAAACAGTTTCTGAAATCAAGCCCAGGTTGTAGCTATCAGTGTAACTCTATAAATGATACAGCAAACTAAATGGGTGTAGCTAACATGTATTTGCTCTGCAGTACAGACTATTACACCTTTGTAGGTTTGAAACATGCCCAGCTTACTTGTCTGTAGGTGACACTATACTTCCCAGTCAGCATCATCAAAAGCATACAGCTTGTAAAAAGGTTGTGTGCAAGGCAAAATAACTGTTCTGCAGAGTCATATGGCTGTCACTTTACACCCAAGTGACTTGGTGTCAGTGATCCCTAATGAAGCTGTCAGCTGGGACAATAGCTCACACAGTATTTTAGCACTCCAATTTCCTCTTTTTATAGAATAGCAATAAATAAAATTGCCAAGGCAAGTTACTTCGGATTTTCAAAAACATTTCTTATATAGTGCTTAATCTGAAAAGATGAAGTTTGGGAGAGGACATGACCACAGATTTCACTGACATTAGGGTATATATTGAACACTTCTCAAACCCTATCCTACATAATTGGCATATATAATTTATTCCTACATGTACTGTACAAGGAATGAGCACAGCATAATAGTCTTTCAAATACTGAAGGAGTCAGTTCCAGTTGTGCCACTCACAAGGCAAGAGTGACAACAAAGTTCCACTGTAAGAAGCAAGGGATCAAAAGTACCATCATGAAAAATAAATCAAGAAAACTGGTCTAAACTTTTCCTTCTATGAATATGCTGTGAAGGGAAAGTGGTTGCAGGCAGAAACATTGTAACCAGTGCCTTAATTCTGCCATAACATCTCCTTTCTATTTAGTGTATGCAAAGAGCCTGCTACCACAACAGTCAGCAATTTGTAGATTGTGCAGTAGGAGCCAAGCTACTGAGGAACTGATGTGCCAATGTACTACCTGTTCCTGGGTAGCTTCCTCCTTTTCGAGTCTATGAGCAATAAATGCCACTATAGCACAGCTAATTTACATCTAAAGTATCCATAATTAATATCAGATGCACACATATTACAGCATGAGGATAACCATGATATGGTCTGTGAGCATCTCTCATTAGGTCAGCTGATAAAACTGGAGATAACAGAATGGCTTTGAGCACATACTTCTGTTCTATTGTTTCAAAAATAATGTACAGATTACTACCTTTTCTTAGAAACCTTGTCTCACTTATGGCTAATATCCCTGTGGCAGATTCTTAATAACTTTTTTCTTTGTTAATCCACTTACCATCCCCGCTAGTATGAAATGCCATTATAGAATAACAAACTAGATTTTACCATTCCCGCTACACTAAATCTCTGTATGGTTTATCTTTGATGGTGGACAAAAGTTCCCATATTATCCTTGCTGGATATATTCCTTCAGGCTCACAAACTGTCTTCTGCTTCCAGTCAATACAATTCTTTAAGTATCCTGGTTTAAGCCCAGCCAGCAAATAAGTACCATGCAGCTACTCGGTCACACACGCATGCACACTACAGTAGGAGGGGGAGGAGAATCAGAAAAAAGAGTAAAACCTATGAGTTGAGATAAGAAAACTTTAATAACTGAAATAAAATAAAACTAATCTAATAACAATAACAGTATAATTGCAATGATAAGGGAGACAGCAGAAAGAGAGGGAGAGGAATAAGCCCCACCTGCTGACCAATGCCCAGCCTGTCCCTGACCAGCCATCAGCTCCCGGCCAACTTCCCCCCAGTTTATATCCTGAGCATGACATTCCATGGTATAGAATATCTCTTTGGCCAGTTCAGGTCAGCTGTCCTGGCCATGCTCCCTCACAGCTTCTTGCTCACTTGCTCACCATCAGAGCCTGGGACACTGAGAAGTCCTTGACTTGGGGTAAGCACTGCTTAGCAACAACCAAACACCAGTGTGTTATCAACAGCATTCTCACACTGAATTAAAAACACAGCACTGCACCAGCTACTAGGAAACAAATTAACTCCATCCCAGCTGAAACCAGGACATTATGTTATCCTCTAGTTAGTATCTATGGGACTGGGAATGAACACACGATGCTGAGTCTCCCGTACTTTTGCGATCTGTCTCAGTCCTACCTGGCTGGATAATGCATGAGGGATGAGGGAGACAGATGACTGTGGAAAAGGGGAAACCATCACAAGCCAATGCAGAGCCATTTTCAGCTGGTTTAGACATACTAGAATACTCCTTTCCAACCAAAGTAACATCATATTTGAAGACATAGAATACATTAAATTTGTAGCTTAATGAAGTCATGATTAAAATGTTAATTCAGTAAATGAAACCTCTTCATTGCCATTCTAATAACAGATCATAGATTTTCCTAAATGCTTCTTTTAACTTCAATTTCTGTAGACATTATTTAAAGATGAACAGGTATAAAAAAAATGAACTAGCAAGATTTTTCCTTTCCTAAGAGAAAATGGGTGAGAAAGGTCCAGGAAAGTTACAAACACTCTGAATTTATGTCTGAACTGAGACACCTAGGAGCAGGTCCAGACTCCTGGCCTGGCTGTGTACTAAGGTTACATCATATGTCAATATGTCTGTCAATGCATCTCCTTCCTGCACCCGTGCTGTCAGCAGGAAGACCAGAAAGGAGCCACAACATATTACAGACTCATCCTTGATATGGAGAAGCTGGAACTGTGACTCATGCAAGCTCTGTGATTTAGATGTGGCCTTAACTTACCCCAGTGGAGGTTCCTTGATTTCTCCCCAGGCAAACTAGATGCCAAAACTCAATTGAGAAGTAGCCCTCTCTCCATGTGTGGGCAGGCACACTCACAAGAACAACTCTGCAGGAGTGCATGGTGGCTGTCTCTGGTAAGGTCCTCTAAGCCCATTAAGCAACAGAGCTTCAGGACATAAACCAACTCAGCTACTGCAGACACAATCCTACCCTGCTGCCTTCCAGAACAGGCCTCCTCCACCCTGAAGGGGATAGCAGTCCATGGAAGGCCCATGACAGAACAGAAGAAAAGAGCAAGATGGAAGGAACAACAGAGAGAAAACACAACATCCTAAGCATAACCTCCTCCCCACTACACACTGCTCCAGTGGCTTCCTTGCTGAAGGGACTGAGTGTAGCTGGTGGTGGTAGCAAAGAGAGGAGTCTGGAGTGAAGGAGTGAAGTTGATCCTGGGAGAGGTGGGGGAGAGAGTTCTTTTTCCTGTGTATCTCAATGTTAGTCTTTTTTCTTCCTAAATTAGTAAATTTATATATATAGATATAAATTGGCAATAAATTACATTAAATTTTCCCAAGCCAAGCTTGTTTCACCCACAATAGAAACTGGTAAGTGATCTCCCTGTGTTTAGTTCAACCCACAGGCTTTCTCTTCCCTATTCCTCCTACTTTCTCCTGGCATCCCACTGAGTGAGTGGTTGGGTGAGTTCGGCTGCTGGCTGGGGCCAACCCATTACATACAGCCGGGAATCTGGGACAATGCCTGCAAGCAAGATTTGGTTTTATGGGAGGAAAGATGGGGCAGTGGCTGATGAAAGTGAAAATTATATCTCAGTCGTACATCACGTTCCCGGTTACACTCTAGTTTTGCACTAGACTAAACAAAATTACCCCATATTAATATACAAGTAATCCAAGAGAAGCATCTGGCCTCTGGTTCTCACAATAAGGCAAATAAAGGGCTGTTACCTAAGCTATGCTATAAGGCCTATGGGCTCTCTCCCACTCAACCTGTGAAAAAATAGTTGATATATACAGTGCTATATAATTATTTGTTTGGATCACATTCAAGTACAGAATCATGCCACTGAAGGTCAAAAGATTCCTGTATAAACATTAATTACTTCTATACATCAGGTGTAAGCTTGATAATAGTCTTTGAAATTCCAAGATTTAGTGAATTCTGAAGGTTGACTTCAGCCAAAAAAAATGGCTGCAGAGAAAACATTTCACCACGGAATGATCAGGTTCTATTCTTTCTATTGTGACAAAAGCCAGGCCGTAACTAGTTCCTAAAACCCCCTCCTCCCTTATTCTGTGTTTCTAATCTGACAGATTAATCTCTTTCTCCTGCAATGAAGACAGGGCACAGCTGAGTGCACAGCAAGAGGAAGAAGGTAGGGTCCAGTGTTGTGCATCTCTGTGTGTTTTATTTTTTATTCTTTTGGTTTCTCAAAGGTTGGTGAGCTTTGCTAGATGGCCTTTATCCTCTGTCTCTCCTCTTCACACCCTTACCATAGGACAATCAGAGAATACTCCTGGAGCTAAGACATGTCACAGAAATTCACGCACAACTGAATCCATGATAACTGCAACCCAGTCAGAGGGCTATAAAGGAAAGAAATGGAGTGGAGGCCTTGCCATAAAAGCAGGTGAGGAACAAGAGCCCACCAAAATGCATTCAAGGGTTATTTGGGACACGTTTGGAGATTGCCTTGGAGATACCATTCAGAAGGTCACATATATCTCATTAATCCAGTGTCATATCCAACCGCCTTGTGTGCAAACGCGTGGACAGATGAATTCAGCCCCAAAGCTTCCTGAAGCAGGAAGAAAAGAACAGGAAAAGAAAGAGTGAAAGATGATTGAATGGAATAGGAAGAAAGACACAATCCCATCAGGTCTGCAGTACTTAGTTGGTTTGCTAGCTGAAGATCAGGAAGGTACCCCACATGGTTTCTGTACAGGGAACTCAAGACTTCTACTTACCCTTCTTGTGTATATGCAAACTAGATATGCCCTTGCCTGCTAAATAACTCAAAAGAAATAACTGAGCAGTCTAACTCTTATGTGCACATACAAATGTGTGGGAAAGTGCTGGAATTTACTTCTCTGGATTTCATGGGTAGAATGGCTTTCTCCAGTCACAGATTCCACAAGTCTTTCATTCATCTCAGTAATGACACTGGCTTCTGCTCTCCAACTGGTATGACAGTTTGGGGGATTGAGTTTTAATTTTTGGAAAAGAATAGAATATCTTTATCTAGTCCAGTGCTTTTTTCTTTTAATTAAACTAATTCACAGCTAGACATTGGAGGGTGCACAGAGCTTCTATTGACCACTATCAGCATCTCAGAAGTACTTCAGACTGTATATAGGGCCTATAAATGCATCAAGTTCTCAAAGATATACTGAGTACATTTATTACCATTTTCTGGAAATAATCAGCTTTTATTTAGAAGTCCAACATATTTCCCAGCCTTCATAAAGCACAAAGGTTTGTTATATAACTTTGAAGTCTTTCTTCTAAAATATGTAAATAGCATGTAAAGAGCAACTAAATTGCAAACAGCACACACCCACGACACCAGCTAATTTTAAATGTAATCAGCACACTCTGTGCAAGAAATATGTCATAAAGGAGCACAGTTAAGAAATGAGATTCAGTCTGTGAGCCTTTTAGATTAAAAATAATTCTACTCACAAATGAGATATAAAATGCATAAGTTGGCATAACAGGAATCAAACCTGAGCATGAACTGGGGGTATCTGACATTTCCATCTTCATCAAGAGGGATTCTGTCAAGTAGCAGCTCAAACTCTTCATCAGTAATCTCCACACCAAACCTGAAACAAACAGGAGTTAGCAGCACTTGCTTGCGGAGTTCACATTTGGGTCAACAGTACCCACAATACCCTGAGCATATGGCTGCCATTAACTCTTTGTTACTGCTTCGGCCCTCAAGATCAAGAGCACCACGTGAATATCAGAGGTTAATCAGGGTTTTGATCGCTTCAGCTTTCTCAAAGAAAGAAATTCTACCCTAGAATCCCGGCATTGGTGGGGCACAGAAATAGAAATACTAGCATATTGAACTGTGTGCAATTGTCTTCTATAAAAAGTTATTCATTACACTAAAACACTGGTATTGCTTTAACTAGTTAACTCTGAAAGGCTTTTCATTTGGACTGTTTAGCATGAAAGAAAATGTAGAGAAAAACTGTCTTTTTGGGAAACAGCTTCTTAGTGCTTTTGGAAAGCATTTCATAATGGCTTTAAAGATATTTTGCATACAAATATTTAAAAGTGGCAGTGTTTATTCATCAGCAAGAAAGTGTTTTCACCTCTTCAGAACAATCAAAACATAATCCTTGAAATACTGGCATAAACAGGAGTGACTTAAGCAATAATAAAGAACAAGGCATTCATTCATCATTTTGTAAAGCTGATAAACTCAGCTGACTTTTGGAGGGATATATTTTCTTTTTGATGAGGCAATTGAAATGTATACAAAATAAAGTATTTATTTGTTGTTTTGGTTTCATCATCATGCTTTCCCATTTTATGTAACTCAAGAAATCTTGAAGTTAGAGTGTAATTTGTCCTTAACTCCTTTTGGGGATTTCTGATTTAGAGGTTTGGCACATGGAGAACAGCTCATTCTGTAGAATCCTTTACTCCGCTTTATTTCTGAGGAAGTCTGCTGAGGAGGGCACATACAACTGCTTTTGCATTTGCCCTCAGCTGACAGTATCTTATTTTACTAGCTTTCACCTTTATTTATCAACACTCACTTATCGTTTAGACACATGCATTTAGAGACGCTTGAGTTCAGTCAACACGTATAAACCCACACAGAAATAATGCATGCCTGCAGCATTTTTTACCTGTTGAAGAACATAAAACATAACTTGGCCAGGGAGTGTGAGTGAGAACACTTTTCCAGGAATCCATAATTATTTTGGAGTTACACACTATTGCACAGGTCATTTGAAGACTAGCTATTTGCACATGCGATCAATGGGCAAAATCTATTTGCTTACATGATCAGTTAAACAAAATCTCTGGATTGTTGCTATCTCCTAATCCTTCCCCCCATCACTTGCATCAAGGGGTATCATCCCAGAAAGGAGTTTAGGTTGTATATAAGGCATAAGCAGTGGGAATCTATGTTGAAAACCGAAAAGTTAGGTAAATTGGCCAACTTCTAGCTCTGAAACTAGAACAGATAGACTGTTTAGTCATTATACTACTTCTCTGTGTGTAACCATACTCACAAAGAAAGCTAAAAAGGTTCCACCTAAAGTAACACATGAGATACAAGGAAGAAAAAGAATAGCACTTACTGCAACATTTAAAGAAAATATCTTTTCATATTCATCATTAGTGTCTTCAAATAGGAAGGGGAACCACAAAGCCACAAACAGTTCAAAAAGTAAAACTGAGTTCTTTGAACAGTGTTCTGGATTTAAAGACAAAGGATTGCTGTGATTTAAAAAATGGAAATAAGGAGAGGAACATAGGTTTATAAGATTTGAAGTTTGTCTTAATGTTTATTACCCAATTTGTAAGTAAGACTAAATAATTACTGAAGGGAGTCCCTACTTCGCTGGCAATGTCACTTGCCTCAGAACAAGAATTTTTTTAAAGCCTAGAAGTAGACAGAAATTCACACACAGATGATTTAGCACCTTTAGTTGCAAAGAAACAATCTTTCAGTCATTAATTAGGTCCAGCTGTCTCCAGGCTCTGGCTTATAATATTTTTTTCTCTCCATAGCAAAAGATAGCTTCTCTTATATAAGTTCCAATATAAGTCTATGAAAAAAACACAGAAAAGGTGATTTTTTTTTTTTTTTTTTTTAATCAGAAGAGACTTTTGATGCAAAATGAGAGGGAAAAATCTTCACTTCACTTCACTTCACTTCCATAATAAAATGGAAAAAAAACCCCAAACAATGAAGTGCCTTAACAGGAAAATGAGTAAGGATTTTCTTGGTGTTGGACAAAATCTGACCATGATATGTTGCTGAGAATATTTCTTATTCTATAAGTTCAGTATAGTTCTGAAAAACTGCTCCTTTAATTTTACTTAAGGAGGCTGATAATTCATTATTAGCTGGTAGCCTGAGCTAGAGAGGCAGGTCTCTAACCTGGAGTGAACCAGGCCATGGAAGCAATCACAACAAGCGCTCCTGGTCAGACTGCTTTCATAAGAAGAATGTCTCAAACTGCTCTCCATATCCAGCTACATTAAGAGACCACAAAATAAAAGAAGGTTTGTCTATGTTTAATGTTCAAGAAAGTTAATGACCTGTAAACTGCCAATATGGATATATTTATACTCACATGGACAAGTTAACCATCTCTTTCCTGTAAATAATTTCCCATTCCCAGCATTAGCCTATAACTGTGATCTAGAATACCCAACCAGAACAGCTGACCTCTGAAACCTCAGACATATACTTGACAGTGTACAAATATATTTTATGAGGAAAATACCACAATCACTTAAAGAGGTAAATAAATAATGTCATTTCTATAAGGAGGGTGAGTCAGAATCATGTTCTCTTCAACACTTTGCTGTTCATCAGCCTTCAAACAGTTATAACTGAAGCATTGCTAGTGACACACAACCCATCCCTGAATGTGGCTGGGGAAAACAGCAGCCTGGAAAGAACCCAGTGATTTCTGGGTGCCACAGTCCCTCTTAAGAAATGTCAAAAGTAATTTCAGTGTTGAAGGTCCCTAAGCTTCCCAAATGCATCCAGGAGACAGAAGCTGATCCTGAAGGTGTGATCTGAAAGTGTATACATAAGTGTCTGTATATATTTACTTTTTAGGGTGGTCAATCCTACTGATATAGGAGAGGAATCAATATAAGGTCCTTGAGGGTTTCCTCTCCCTGCCATATATTGTGTCTGCAAGGTCAGAAACTACATAGGCTGGCCTAAGGGAGTGAAGCTGGGGGAAGGGAGGAACAAGGCAGCACCAACTTCGCATACTGACATTTTCCCCATTATTAAAATTCCAAAGACCTATTTTAAATTACTGATCTCAGGATTTCTGGAAACATGCTGTGACTACATTACATCCATCGTGCTCACTGGTGTGGAAACAGAAAAAGCATTGAATGAAGAGAGTGTATGGCCTATACCATTTGTTATCCCAAACACTGATATTATACCTCTCATTCTGAACTTCCCCTCAAGCTTTACAAACACTTCCACAACGTACAAAAGCAGTAAACAGGAGGATCAAGTGTTCCAGCACACAAATGCAGCCACCTGAAACTAAGCAATGATTTAATCAAACAACAGCACACAACAGATGAATCACTGGGTTCTCCAGGGCACATTTTCAAAAGCAGGTGCAATAGGCAGGGCTTGAGAAAAAGATATCTGTTAACTGGAGGGCTAAGCCTATTTAGACAGAAGCTGATGCAAAACACAAGGGACTGGTTAACAGTGAGGTTGAGAGAAAATGCTTTGGCAAGAAGCCCAGAACCCTGGCAAAGGGAACACCTGCAAAAAGTCACATGTGGTTTATCGTACCAATACCTACATTTGCACATGCAAACCATGAAATTGTTATTTGCATTTTATCCTATGTTTAATATCAGCAATATCCCCAATTATAAGTTCTTACCTCTCATATCTTACATTGAAGAGACAGAGAGGAAGTTAAGGTACATTTGGAAATTCAGCAACTCTTTCAGTCAGTTACTGAAGTGCTTTTTAATCACCTAAAAAGACATTACTCCTGGGTACCTATGCAACAGCATACTTTTAAAAGGTCAGTAGTGGAAAAGAGAAGATGCAAAAACACATCCTCTGCAAGAAAGCAATTGAGAAGAAGCACAGAAAGCAGAGGTGAAGAACTTAATAAGGTGTCAAGACTAGCATGCTACAGGAGCAGAGATGGCAAGGCAAATAAGACTGCAGACCATGTCAGTGGGATAAGCAGTCTAAAATTCTGATGGACATTTGAAGCAAGAATGAGGCATTTATACTGATCTGATTGTAAGAAGAAGTAAGTGGGAGGAATTTTCAAACAGGGCATGATATACCCAGAAAGATAAGCTAAGGGGATTATTCCAGCAGTGTGACCTCAGATCTGTCCCAGGAACAAGGGCAAGGCAGAGATGCTTGCAGTTGTTGAGAAACAGCAGGCAGTTGTGGGGTGCACAACCCTACAGTTCCCATATGCAAACACGTGCATAGAAACCATGGTTTTGCTGGCAGGCAGAGCATGAATTAACTACATGCTGCATTTGCTTACAAAAAACATGGCCTCTGTCAGCACCTCTTGTGCATTTTCTAAGGGATCACCAGGTATTTCGCCTGTGAAAGCAACATTAATGAATCAGTGTCACAAAGGAACTAGAAGCAATCTCTCTCGTCTGGCAGTTTTTAAGGAATCAGCAACAACAGTCTGGGCAAATACTTAAATATTTATGAAAAGTGATTTTAACAATGGCCTTCAAAAAATCTGAAATTATATTTTATTGGCAAAAATCACCAGTTCCACTTCCCTCTAGAAAACCTTCCTTTTTCCACCTCTCACAAAACAAACTGTAAGTATTGGCTCATTCTTATCTGTGGTGTTGGATGTCTATTTGGCACTTCAATCCTCTCACAGGTCTCAAGGAAAACACCAAATGTATCTCACCAGTCTTCACCTCTCAGGCAACTTTGTTGAAGGGGAGACACCTAAAATATAAAAACTAGGCTTGGAAAGCTGAACCACTGCAATCTCTGTGTAAAATACTGCCTGGGAAAACTGACATGCAAGATTTAGAGGCAGGGAAAGGAAAATCAACCAGCTTGTTGGCAAACCTTTGCTTATATGCTGTTGCCCCTCTGGTTTGTAATGCTTCAAATAACCCACCTACTGCAATTCAACTCCAAGTCATCATTAGTTCAATATATTGCAACAATATCTTTTTTGCAGGGTATTTTTCCAACTAATGCCCAACATTTAACACTAAGCAGGCCCCTCCATTCTTGGCATTTATATTTACATATTGGAACACTGTTTCAGAACATGCTTAATTTAAAAGCCAGACCCTTCAGTCACTTAGGCAAGCAGCAGTAAAACACAAATGTTTTCTGATTTCATCACAATTTCTCCATCAAAGCATTGGCCAGGATGATGCAGGCTTCAGCAGCAAAGCAGGGCTTAACCCAGTGCTCCAGGCAACATGGTTCTCCTACAGCCACAAATTCTTCCAGCTCTTAATTTTATCCTGCCATTCAGACCCTGCTAAAAGGCAACAATCTGCCAGGGTTATTGGATCGCACCACAGGCTATTCAGAGCCTGATCTCCTCCTAGTTGGCGTGAGCTACTTAAATACGTTCCAAAATTTGGCCCAAATGTCTCTTGTTATTTAAATAGAATCAAAGCAACAAAAATTTGTTCCATGGGAGCACTGTGAAAAGGAAAGGTAGCACCAGGAGTGCCTGTTTCTATTTTGTTTCCTTATGAAAACTAAAGAGGTCTAACATTTCAGTAAGCACACAACAGCACCAGGGTGCGGAGGGGAGGGGACAGATTTTGGCAAGGGGATTTGCCCAGACCACCATGTTCTAGGCTCTGGATCACTAATAAGCCAAGATCCCTACAGTCTCCCCATCACTGCAACTCTCTTATCCACCCTGTCAGTAACACCTCAAGGAAAAGGCTCTCATGTTGCTAATGTAAAAATCCAAGAAGCAAAGAGCAAATATTCCCCCTGTTATAATCCCCATATATATTGTGAGAAAGTATAAGTAAGTCCATGCAATGCCAAAATTACTAAGAGCGACCAATTCAGCATGTGGTATGAGGACAGTATTTTGTTGAATTGTCCAGTGTGCTCTGTGTCTTTCCCTCCCATATATTGGATTCTTCTACTCCTTATGTGCACAAACCAGGTTGCTCAGCATGTCTAGATGACTTTCTGACACCCCCAACACCTGTGCCTTCACAAACTTATGGATTTTATAGTTACTGACCTCTGCCTGCCATAGAAGGGACAAGGGATGCATTGTCCAGTGTCCCACAATGGTAGGAAATAAAACCAGATCTCATGAACTCTCATCCTATGCCTCTTAAACCACCCCTTAATGCAGCACCTTTCTACCCTTACCAAAGGAATCTCCCAGATCCCAGCTCTGTGTGGCTTCCCCTCAGGCAAAACTATTTCAGTGACACCATATGTTTTTTGTGTTACTGTAAAACTCATGCTTAAAGGAGGCTTAAGCAAAGTTGTGGTTAAAAGGCTGCAAGCTGTCACCACCTGTCAATACCAGATATGCCACAGCAGCATCTCCCTTGCTGCTGAGTTAGCAGTAGAAACAACAGGAACTGGGAGAAAATGAAAATGGAAAAAAGTAATTGTGCTAGACTACTAAATACCTTTCCACAGCAAAACAGAAATCTACAACCCCATTGTAAGGACCTGCTACTGCAAACATTTCTTATCAATTATGGGAAGTACAAGACCTTCACATCTCCTTACCACTGCTTCAACAGCAGGTAACAAGTGAAAAAGAGAGAGACCTCATGGGGATTCTGCCAAAACATCTGATCAAGCATTATCAGAGTTATCTTTCTTTGGGTGCTCAGCTCGGAGATAGTGTCATAAGCAGGGACACCATACAGGACTATTGCTGTGTTCTCCACATACACTTTCAGGGCTGCCTTACACTGTGTCCAAGTCTAGCTTTAATTCCACTGTGACCTGAGAACATCTGTTATCCAAGAGTTTCCCAGCAGCCTCCCATCACCTATGTGAGATATATGAAGGAGGATGATGTAAACCCCAGCTTTTCTTCTGGACTGTTGACATTACATGCAATGGAGGGTGTGAACTGCTTTGTCTGATCCTCAGAGCAATGCCAACCTATAAAGCATGGGTGAAAAATCCAGGCTGGGTAACAGGCTACCAGACAAAATAAAGGATTATTTCTCACTGAAAAGGACTTCTTTCAGAAGCAGCTTCCTGATCCAAGAACGGCAGTGTTTGGTACCTGGGGGTGCAAAAGTTGCCATTTCCCAACTCTGAAGAACAGATGGAGATGTTAGAGCAGATTTCTGAAGTGAAATGTAGACACAGCTAAAGGAAGCCATTCTGATACTGCAGGCGGCAAAAGAGAGTTTTTATTATTAAAAAACCAAACCAAACCAAATGAGTAATATTTAAAAGAAGAGCTTCTCACCCACACAGGATGTTTTCTCTGAAAAAGGACTTTGAAAATGTCCCAGAAAACTTGGAGGCATTTTTGCTACAGCAAGCCAGAAATCTTACATTATATGGAATAAATCAGTTGCTACTCCATTCATTTTAAATGAGGCTGGCTGGGCAATTCCACCAGGCACCTCTCAGCAAGAAGCAATGTACCAGCTGCAGCTTTGCCAGCACTGCCGGCTCTCCTCACACCTGGGATCTGCACACTGCAGCTGCTCCTTCATGCCCACAAGGATGCTAAAAATATAGCACCTCCCACTGGAGCACAAGAGATACCTCATGTCTGATAGCCTGGAAAAACACATTCAACTCCAGTTTAGATGTGATTGGAAGCCAACCAGTTAGGTCACCCTGCTCTGAAATCTGCCCTTGCATGCAGATAAGACAGATAAAAAGGCTAAGTGCAAGCCTAGTAGTGTATGAATAGTGTATGTGCAATGCAGGCAGCCTCAAGAGAGAGATACTCTTGTGTAACAGACTAGGAATGCTGACCCCTTTTTTCCTGTGAAAGCAGATGTAGATCATTCCCAAACTGAACGTGGGCAAAACTTCGCAAAAAAAAGTCCTGTATTTCATTATAGCCAAAGGATCCAAGTCATGATTCAACAGGCTTAAGAAGGGTCATTTGTAACAAAGCTTAGCTAGTGGCAAGTACTACAAGTAAGTAACTTCTCAAAATTTAATTTAAAAATTGCACAATATATCACACCATACACCACTTGAAAATATCTTTCACACAAGCTGAACAGTGTCCTCTCTAAAACAGCCTATCACAAAATATTTGTTTCCCTGAACTTACACTTTTCATTGTCAACCACAATCCTTTTATAATTTAACTAATTTAAAATATTTTTCAGTCTTTTTTAAAAAATAAATATAAAAAACTATTCCAGAAAAAGAAAAATTAATCCATTTCAAACACCACAAAATATAAACTTGAAAATGCAGTCATTTTTGTTAAATTATTTATTTAGTTTTGAGGAACTTTGTTAACAGGATCATCTACCCTGATAAAGTCAAAGTTAACTTGTCATTATACTTATTAAATGAGTCAACTAATTAAAAAATTAGCTATTTATCCACTAAAAAGATAAAAGTTCAAAATTTTGAGAATTTCCCTACAAGTTTTCTATATGTGTTAGTAAAGAAGTGTAATGCTACAAAAACCATGACAAAGCACCTGGTTTGGTACATCTTATACCTTTCCCCCTCATTAGCTCACAGACTCAGTGATGTGGACCTGATCTTAGTGTGGTCATTTCAACTCACCAATGTTTAATGCTGCATTTCAGAATAGAGGGGTGTTACACACACCTTCCCCTGATACAGATTTATATCTGGGATAGTAAATGTGCACAGATTCCTCATCTTAATATTCTGAATACTATAATAACTCCAGTCTAAACATAAGTATCCTTATGGTTTCTTAGCACCATTACACAAGTTTCATTCAGTTGAATTTATAAGATGAAGATCTAATCCAAGATGAAATTGATGTGAAATAGTGAAAATTAAAGCCCTCAACTTTTCTAAATGCTAACTGGATCTTCCACCTGCAGCAAACTGTCAGTCTAACCTATTTAAAGCCAGATTCCAAGGTCACTTGGGCTAGTCTCCTCTTTTGAATTCATTTCAAGGACTGAGTACTTCAGAACTTGGCACAGCAAATACAGCACGTGCACAAGAGGAAAAATTTCTCCAACACATTCACTAACATATGGTTTAATGGTGGTTAAAACACAGCTTTTCTTTATTATCTTATTGTGTCAAGCTCGGCAGAATTCAATTAAGGTATCTGTTTTACCAGGGAAAATTTAAAAATGCACGTTAGTGCTGTGAAAGGGCCATAACATGAGTTCTCTCCAGAGCTAAAGCCGCTCCTCACTCCAGGAAAACTCTCGATAATCTTACTAAGAGGTTTGGAGACTGATAGCAAATTAGGGTCGAACACAGCCTAGTGCTTCCTTTAGCCAAAGGGCACCCTGACATCTAGTGGCCAGGACATTCCAAAAATATCACTCTGCTTTTTCAGCAGAGGAACTTCATACGGAAACCCTCCCACATCCCTTTCACATGTTTCAGGTTTAAAAAAAAAAAAAGAAAAGAAAAGAAAAAAAAAAAGTTGAAAATCATGGTAACACTGCGTATCTTTTCTAATTACCTGTGTAGAGAGCCCCTAAGAAAAAACACATGAAGTTAAACATTGATCTCCTCTATCTTACCTTGGCATACTGTCTTGGGGTGACTTTGTGTTGTATCCCATATCGCTGTTCTATGCCCAGAAATTAATTTTGTGCCTTTCTATGCCTTTAAACTGAGCCTGAGAGGGGGAAGAGAAAAAACCCAGCAAAACTCTTCAAAGCAGTTGTTTTTCAAGGACACAGAGATAGAGACTCCTCTCTGCATTCAGCAGCAGCGGGAGTGGGAGGAAGCAGCTTGCTTTTCAGCCAGCTTTCAGCTACTTTTTCTCCGGAGAGAGACAGAGAGTTGAACTTTTGCTTTCCTGGGACTTCGTTTTTTCCCTTCTTCTTTTTTGGACTGTTTCAACATCTGAACACATTGGGACTTTTCCCACCGAGGTGGAGGCCCTGGAGGAGGGGGCCCCACCCCATTCCAGCTCCGAGGAGGAGGAGAGAGACTACCTAAGGAAGGGCTTTGACATTTTCCCAGGTTTCTCTCAGCAGAGCAAGAGGTTTTATTATTTAGCATTATTATCCTTTTCCTGTGTGTTGTTAAATAAATAGTTTCTATCTCTTTCATTTTCCTAGAAGGAAAGTGTATTTTTTCCCGAACCTGCTGGGAGAGGGATGGTTGTAACCTGCCTTCTCTCACAGGATATATTTCCAAATTTGTCCAGACCAGCACAGCATACATAATGTATATAAGTGATTTTTATATCTAGTTCTATAGCATACATTAAATATTACATTTCTTTTTCTAGGTAACTGTTAATGAGAGATCCATGCAACGGAGCTTCAGAGAACCAAGCCACTGGATCCTTTTTTGCATCTGTAGTTTTCTCCAGCTAAATGCTCTAAAGCTGAAGTAGGAGCTACAGACCACATGGTGATAGCAAACATTTAGAAGGAGCAAAGTGGAGGTGGGGGAGATTAATTAGGGGTATATAAGAATGAAGAAGTACAACGACTGTATAACAACCACCCAGCTAGGTCACAAACTGTCACGTCTATTCCAGAAAGGTCACTTCTGTAATTTTTCCCAGCTCCCTGACTACGTAACAGCTTTGACTCACTATTGAGGATGTGCTGAAGACTCTGTTTTTGTAAGACTATATGATTACTAGTGCTGACTTGAGAGGAGATGGGGAACATATGATGGGAAGGGAGAAAGAGCTGAGCTGTCACTGAGGCATCAGGATCCTTATGCCATCCATGAAACTATCCTGATCTACTATGAATTAGTGTAAAGAAGCTCTGTTCTACCAGGTCTGGCTGGAATTGAGTTAACTTCATGAAAGCCCATGTGTTGCTGTGTTTTGGTTTTGTGACTAAAACAGTGTTGTCGGTAACACACTAGTCTTTGGCTATTGCTAAACAGTGCTTGCACAGCACAGCATCAAGGCTTTCTCTTTTTCTCCCACTGATCCACTCTGGTGAGTAGGCTGGGGAGGGCAGGCACAAGAATCATAGAATGGTTTGGGTTGGAAGAAGCTTAAAGATCATCTACTTCCAACCTCCCTGGCATGGGCAGGGACACCTTCCACTACACCAGATTGTTTAAAGCCCCATCCAACTTGGCCTTGAACACTGCCAGGGATGGGGAATCCACAGCTTCTCTGGGCAATCTCTGCCAGTGCCTCACCACCCTCACAGTAATGAATTTCTTCCCAATATCTAATCTAAACCTGCCCTCTTTCAATTAAAAGCTATTACCCCCTGTCCTTTCAAGAAGATGGGAGGGAACAGTGCCAGAACAGCTGACTCAAACTGGCCAAAGGATTATTCCATACCATATAATACCATGCTCAGCATTAAAAATTGGGTGTGGGGTTGTCTCCCAAGATAGCCATTGTAGCTGATGCTCGGAGACAGCTTGTGGAAGGTGGTGAATGATTAGCTTTGCATCCCTTTGTATTTTTTCTTTCACTTATTAAACATCCTTACTTCAACCCAAGTGTTTTATAACTGTTGCTCTTCCTGTTCTCTCCCCTGTCCTGTCTGGGAATGACTGAGTGAGTGGCTGTGTGTATATTTAGATGCTGGCCAGGGCCAACCTGTCACATCCATCCAAGTAGCTTATCATAGCAGATACCAGACAGACATTTCAGAACAGACAGTCCAATGCCACACTTTTGCTCCATTGATAATGCAACAATGTACTGAAAAGGCACCTCCAAGACAAGCAGGTCTTTAAATACACCCAAAGGAAAAGCAAGGTAGAAAGAAGCAATGAAGAATTATAGCTACTGGTGACAACCAAGACAGCTGTTATTTCCTTGCTGAAAGTGGACTGTAGGAGGTACAGCAGAGCCTCCTGTTCCCAGCCTGGAACAAGCAATGCAAAAAAAGGAATCTATTTGCAGAGGTGAGCACAAAAGAAAGCTCTCTGTGAGCACCAGTTTCTGAGCTATTTGACAGGACAGCTTCACATCCCCCACAATCTTGAAGAGACTTTAGTTACATCTGTGGTAGCAGGAAGTGCATCTCTTCCAATCATCATCTGTTACTTTCCACTCAGAGTGACTCCCCTCTGTTCAGGACAACACTTAGAAATGTCCACTAGTGAAATGGGTGAAATTACTAAGAATCTCAGACACTTAGTGTGTGGAAAAAACCAGAAGATGGGTGCAGCTGGACTTCCTTTCAACTGAAAGAATTAAGAGGATCCTGATGTAAAAGTACCTGTTGCCGTGAAAACACTGACAGCAATAAAACCCTCCATATCTGAAATAAATCCAACTGATGCTGAAAAAGAAGAAAATTTGTGCTGAAGCAATATAAACTGGTGACTAATAACCACCATGAAGCTGATGCCTCCACACATTCAGACAGACTGCAATCAAAGCATAATCAGGAACTGTCAAACTCATTCCTGCAGTGCTGAGATCTCCCTCTTAGATGGCAGAAACTGCTCCCTGTACTCAGAATGAAGTACAAATAAAACCTGGTAATGCAATATTCCCCTTAAAGATACAGGATATTTGAAGATACAGCTATGACACCATCCTGAACAAAGGACAAGAATCTCCAATGTGACTGAACCAAGAATAATTAAAAGATCTTCAGATTTTTAATCTTAAGGTCATCAGTATGTTGGGTACACTGAGGATGGTGAGGTAGCAGAGGACTGTCCAGTTGTGGCTTGAAAACGAAAAATCAACTGAAAAAATCCATTATTTTCCTGCCCCTTAAATAATCCAGTTACTTCACACAGTTTCCCTTATACAGAAACACAAATGCCCTGAATGCATTCAGCTGTAGGGATTACGAAAAAGGCTGCTTAAGGAAACACTCCTAAGAAGTTAAAATTCTATCTCCCCACAGAGAGATTGTTTTGGATAAAGAAAATCATTCTCACCAGAATTCAATTGCTTTCTGAAATTCCTGCTCATTAATCACCTTTCTCTTTAATTTGTCATTTATTCCTGAGAAAAATGTAAAAAAGACAAAACAATACTAAGAAAACATTTCATACACATTGAAAACAAATGAGGCCTAGGTTAGTGAAAAGATTGAACTACTTTAACCACATATTCCATCTTCCACTTGGAGAAAGGGTCCAATTCCATTTAAAGAAAGTTGCTCACCCTATATGGTAAGTGAAAAATTGTCTCCCTTCCCCCTCCCGGCATACAGGTTCAGCCCACACTGTTCAGGAATGGCATAGGACTTAATGAAGTTTACAAAAATACTGCCTTATATAAACAACATATCAGAGATCTCAAACAACCTACTGAGCACAGTAATTAATTATTTAGGACTCTTTGCTGGCATATTTAAAACTAAACATTTACTTCTGAACTGGTCCTCTGTGACCAGTACCCCTTCAGAACAAAGCCTACTGCACTGAGAAACACACAAGTCCAGTTGAGAAGCATTAACAAACAACAAAAAAAATAATCTGAGAGCCACATACAGTTTTTGCCAATGCTGTCAAATACCAAGTGCAGGGTGAACACAGCATTCTGCAAATATGAGAGCAGGCATCATTCTGAGGTCCAGTGGCTGGCACTTCTGGTGACCAACAGGCAGAAGGAGGCAGTGAATGGAGAATGCCAGACACCCATCAGCTGACATCCAGATGCCAACATTTCTAAGCTACCATGTATTTTCTTCCACAAGGGATACTTCTACATGGTTATTTAAACCAGTTCCTTAAACCATTTATCCAGCAGCTTCAGGACAGCATTTCTCCGTTGGTCACTGCTTGTGGTTTGTCTGCCTCCGTAAGGCACTGAGAGCACACTGATGGAAGAGGCTCTGCACAGCTACTAAAAGTAACAAAAAGAAAAAAAAGAAAGAGATCCACCCTAGTATCTGAATACCTGGGAACTATAAAAGCCACCTAATGATGATCTTAGCAAGTCTGGGCAAAAGACACAAAAATTCCTTCCTGAGAAGAACTTAGTGATGCTGCCACTTTCCAAACAATGGAGCCCATATATTCTCAGCAAATCTTTCACTGCAGGATTGGTGCAGGCTGGAATGCACCTGTCCCAATGAAGATATTTACAGAGCCTTTCTCTACATGTCAACTCACTAACTATAAAAACAAGGATACACACACGTCTAATCCACGACTTCTTGACACATCTCAGAAGGTGCTCATATGGTAGCATCGAATTGTGGATCTCGCTATTCTATCACAGGTGATTTTTCTGTGCTTCAAATTTCACAGACTTCTGTGGCTTATGCAACTTCTGCAGTTTACACTCACAAAGGGGTCACAAATTAAACAAGATAAATGTGACTGGACAGATGTTTATCAGAATGTGGCCAAGAGTGAAATAAAATTAGATTGAACCAAGTTTGCCAGCTTTGCTTCAACTGCAGCCACACCAGACGCTGGACTGATTCTCCCATCTCCCATTTCCCTGTGAAATCTATGAAAGAAAAGACACAATCAGATTTTACCCGTTCCCACTTTTTCCAACCCATATCCTCAAGTCGGAGACTACAAGTAAAACTGATCTGGTTTTTATCTTCCATTAGAATTTTTTTCAGCTGTAAATGCAATGTGATGGAATCAAATACTAGCCAACAAAGCACCTGGGCTCTGTAGAAAGCAATATGATCACTTCTACTCAACCAGGTCCTCCTGCCAACTTGGCTGAGCTGTGAGTCTTGCTTGCACAAATCAGCATCCCAGCCAGACAATGGTATAGTCTCTCTCTTCTGCTATTGGGAGCCTGGGAAATGAAGCCAAGTGATCCCAAAACTGAAGAGTAAACCAACTAGAAGGGAAGGTTAAACAGACACTTATACTGGTTCTCTGTCTTCCCCCAAACAGGCCCAGAGTTATGGCCTGATTATGCTTTACAATACAAGCAGAAAAGTCCTCACCTTTAAAGTTCAGTTTGAGGTTGCAGGCTTGAATGTTAGAAAAGAGTTTCTCTAACAGAATCCTTCCTCCTGAAGGCAGGGAAAGCCAATAAACAGCCTCACAGCTGCGCTGTTACAGCCACTTCCCAAAGTGAAATCACACCTCTAAAAATCCTTAATTAACTCACATATTTTGAAAGAAGCTTTTATTTACTTTATTATTCATTAACTGCCTGCATAAACAAGTCACCACAAGCCTCTGCATACTGTACAACAATTTGTTGAGTTGATGAAAAGATTAATGACTACAGTTGTTTTTATCACTGTACAACATTAGTTGAGTCACAGGGTTCTGATCAGTTCTGCATTTATTTATATTTTATAGATTTTTTTATTAGTCAGAAAATTGGAAGTTTCTTTCCTTTGAAAGGGAGCCACAGGCACATTGATAGCTAAGTCAAAATCCCACGCATGTTTGGGACAAAGAAATTGAAGGCAAGTGTTTTAAAATCAGTATCAAAAAGTGAAACATGCATATCACATTTAAAGATACAAACATTAACATAGCAATCAAGGCTTAACATTAAAACCTGTTTTGCGAAGCGAAGCAGTGAGTTTTCAGAACCATACACCACACCACAAGTTCATTTACTTCATTAGGGCCATGAAATCAGCCCAGCTGCTTTGATCCAGAACAGAACCCTAAACACAGCTCTTACAGCTGCTGGGATATTTGCAGATGTGCAAGCATTCAGGGCTACACAGGCTCCAAATCTATCATGGGTGTACTGCATCATGGCCAGGAAATACCCCTTGATGGCAATTCCCTCTAGCTCTGATGAAATATCAGATTACTTCCGTTTTGCTTCCACACTGCCTCACGGATCAGCTATGGAAAAAAAGGTCCTAGACACCTCCAGGTGTCATGTACTTAGACAAGATGGCTGTAGCTTTCTACACAACTTTGTATCAAACATGTGTGTAAGTAGGGAATTTAATAATTCTACATAGTAATCAAAAGTATAGAAAAGTTTTTGACATCTGAATTACTGATCGAAATTCCTTCCTCTGCATCTCCCCTGCACACTGAAACACAAACAAGCATGTCAAAAAGCATGATTTCTGTGTCACAAGTTGCTTTGCAGAGTCACAAGGGCCCTACCAGTGCTAAACCCCAAGAAAACTATTAGCTATGTTCTGTTGCTAGGATCAGAACTGCTAGTGAAGATATTAGGGCACATTTCAACTGGCTGAAGCACTGCCTGAAACGTGAAGCTGAAAGCACGAATTCACCTGCTACTGCTTTCCTAGTTACACTTCGTTATGGATTTGTGGGATTTCATCACTGACTTACTTTGTTTCCCGAATCTAAACAGCAGAGGGCAGCACTACAGCCTGGTTCAGCCTGGCATCAGCTTCTGGAAAAAGACTCCATACGGACTTTTCTGCTGTTTATCAGAAAGGTTATTCCAGGATACTTCTCTTGCACTGGGCATAGGCCCAGCATCTAGAGGCCCTGTCTACTTAGTAGGTATCTCTGCCTTCCTGAGTCACCCCAACTATGAAAGGCCATGTTTCCTGGCTCTGTTCCAGCCTGACCTATTCAGGGGAAAATTAATCCTGCTTCAGAAGGCCAATGCTAAAATAAACCCATGCTTGCTGGAGAGTGGAGAGGTGACAGGGAAAAGGAGACTATGTAAATGAATGCTTCTCCTCCCTTGCTATAATCAACCTCCTCCCATCCACATCACTGCTGCTTGAAACTGAGAACAACGTCCCCTGCTGAGCTGTGCCCAGTAGGAGAAAGTGCACAGCTGCCAGATAGCTTTCCCAAAACTACATCAATGGGATCTCTTCTCTTGAACTGAGGATGTTTCAGAAGTGGAGGAATAAGGGGAAGAGAAGTGCTCTGCTTATGGTGGTTTGGGCTTTTTTAATCTTATTTCGCAGAGGTGACGGGCAGAACAAGAGACAAAAGTATAGAATAAGCTGCAGGGTACCTGGTGCTGCTGTCTCACCATTTTCCACTCTTTTAGCTCTTTCTGTATGTGGATTATTACCAGTGAACAAAAAAGCCTGCAACTTCAAAAACGCCTCACAAAAATGAAGCATGGCATTGAGGAAATACGTGGAAGCCAGAGAGATATTTTAAATTGCATAAATATCTATTTTATTTGAACTGTTTCTTCTGACCTGACTCTCTCGTCTAGTTCTGTGTATAAAAAAGGGTGCCAACCTACAACATTGAAAAGCAAATCACAAACAAGCAGCAGACTCACACAGCTTGTGAGTGACTCCCCCCAGTCACTATGATCCTGGAAGTAACTTACAAGATCCAGATAATTTATCCCTGACTGACTATTTCAAGACTGTTTCATGTCTGGAATATTGTTCCTAACACCTCAATTTTCCTCATTATATACACTCAGACCATCCCCTGTCTTTTATCCCTTTATAGCCATCTGGAAAATAGAAAATAGCTCAGTCTCAATTTCTTCCCTTACTGTATATTACTACAAAGGAAAAGAAATTAAATGGAGCAATAGGACAATTCCTTTTACAGTGTTGACCTGCAAGCCACTTTTACAGCATATATATTCATTCATTCATACCTACCTATAATATAACTGTACATACATTTATGTCAATTTCAAACAATACTGCAACATTTAAGAATGTACAGTATCTTCATTTATTTCTTATGATGCCATGAAGATTTTTTGCCTTTTCTTTTATACCCCTGTTATACCTTTTTACAACTTCTGTATCGTTAGTGCTTTTTGCCTACATTCTTGGACTTGTTTGTTCAGCTAGGAGACTGAACATTTTAAAGCTTCGTAGGTAGGGGTTAGTGTGCCCCAGACTCCAAGGTCCCCTCCAGAACACATTCTGTAAACTAAGATAGAACCATCCAGGGGAAGGGGGAGGAGAAGGTTCTTTGGGGAGGGGGGCTCATTCAAGCCTCTCATTGGGGAATTTTTGATAGATCTGCTAATTAGTAAGACCTATAATGATATACCAGATCTTTTGGGGGTGGGCATTGCGCTGTGCATTTCAGTGCATTTGACCTGGACATGTGCACCTCAGGATCCTTAAAATACATACCAAGGTAAAATCCCTTTTTCCCTTCTAACCGTGTTTGACTCTTGATTTAAGACCAGGAAAAGGCATCACTTAAGATTTATAAGAAAGTATTCAACTGAATTCCTATTGAATCAGAAACTGGCAGTCATTCTCTAGGAATGAATGAAATACAGATTGATGTTTTTCATCAAGCTGAGGTAACATACCACAGAATCTAATTGTTTCCTGGCTTCTGCTTCTGTCCCCATAATTTGTTCCCTTTCATATCCTGTGTATCAGCTGGGTTTAGCTGATAAATTCAAAGGAATTTTTGGACCTGGGACTCAAACTGGATTTTTTCCACAGTGAGTTCTGAAGCATTGAAACACCCCATGAAGGGACACGAGGCTCGATGCCATAAAACCCATAAACTCTGGCATCTAAAGACTTTCTCACCCAGTTTTCTCACTCTTCAGCAGTGTAGTTATCATCTTCAACATCAGCATCCCACTTGCTGAGATTTTGGCTTTTCAGCAGACCTTTATTTTCTTCATGCATTTTAATAATGTGTGGCATGGAACTGACCTTAATTTGCCATTTTCTTGCAAAATGAAGATTAATATTTGAATTTATTATAAAAAAAATTCTGGCATTATAATCAATACAATTTGAATTACAACCACAATGTAATTGCAGCCTATTCAACCAGCATGTAGGGTGACAAAAAATTGATGATTCATTCACTAAGTAATACAATTTATTCATTTCTCACTTACTTGAAAATAAGCTTGAAATTCTATTAAAACTGTTGTGCTAATAGCTATTGCAAGTTTGCATAAAAATTACATCTACATTTAATGCCTGAAATTGTTTCTGTTTTATAAAAATATGATTACCTTGTTTTGCTACTGCAGTGCAGTTATCTGACTGTGCGCGAAGCTGTGATTCAGTTAAATATATACTGCTGTCAGAAATAATTTCAGTGTTTCCTACAATATATGAAAATAAAATTATTGTCAGCAAGAAAACAATGAACTATTATGAACTATTTCACAGAAGAACGACTAGTCTAAAGTAAAATCACAGCATGAGAAACTCTATAAAATATCTGAAAACAGGAAGATGTAACAACTTGAGCGGGAGCTAACAATATTGACACTTTTATTTAAAAGAAAATTATTATATTATAACCAGATGTATTGTCCAAAATAGCAGGTGGAAAAAAAATAAATCACTTAAATAATTTAACAATTCAAATCTGTCTGCCTGAAACAATTGATTTTAGAAACACCTAGAACAGTAAAGTCACACACAGAAACAACTTAGAAAATGCAAACCAGAAGATTAACAAAACAAACAGACAAACAAAAAGATCAATTTAAATAATTTTTGATACTCCAAAATTACAGCAACACAAAGGATGATAAAAAGATGAATTGAAAAGAACAAAAAGGCCAACTTGAATTGAATAAAGACTTGCATTATCCCATTAAGATTATATTAAGATAATATTTAGAAGAGTAAGCTTGAGCAAAATAGAAAATAAAACCCTACTTAAAATGCTACATGAGATTTCCTCATATACTCTAACTTGCACCAACGTTGTATCAATGATTTTAAATGGTAATTACTGGTTTATGCAGACCTAAGAAGAAAGAATAAGTCCCTACAACTCTAAGAAGAGGCAGGCAATTGAAAACTAGGCAAGAGTCACCAGAGCTATGGAAAGCTGAACACGAGAGTCATCACACAGGGTATTGCACGAACAATGTAAAGAATGTTGCACTACGCAAAGAGGGCTGGGTGTCATACTGGACATTCTTCCAACCCAAAAGGTTTTCTGAAGAAGAGCATGTTGCAAACTTCAGGTCAGAGATGTCTACGTTAATACTTTCGCTTTTTAATAGCTTTGCTTTGCCAAGCTTTGAAAACAAATCAGGCCTATTTTCTAGGTCATGGAACTTAGGCAGGTGCTTCTGAATTCGGCATTCACACAACCCAGTATTTCTCCAGTTTGGAAACAAACAAACATTAAAAAAAAACCCCACCAGGTAAGCAGGAGAACTTGGTGAACAACTTTATTTCCTGATCGGGACATAAAACACATTTGGAATGTTACTGCTAAGAAGTGTTACTCACTAGCAGCAAGAGAAAATTGTGTCTTGTGGAAAATACAGAGGGCTGCAGCCATAGCTTGGCTTTGCTCTGATCACACACCTGCCCAGGCATTGTTGATACTGTTTGCAACTGTCACACCTTCCAAGAGATCTCGTGAACACCATGAGAAGCATATATCTGGGAACGAACTGGAACATGCAGAAAAGCAAAGTACAATGTTAATTATCTCTTAGCACAACTTCTATCTCAGACAAAAGACAAAAAATCATAGAAAATATAATATTCCAAGGTAGTAAGTAGGAAAATGAAACTTCAAGTATCTATCAAACATAACAATTAGGACCCTGGAAATGTAGACTTTTCTTGAGAGGCAAACCTTGCCCTGAAGGTTACAGTTTTTGCACAGAACACAACACTCTCCAGATCTCATTTCTTCCATGCAAAGTTAGTTCAAACTAGAAATTTTAAAAAATAATGAATATATAAACATCAGAGATCCTCTCAGTACATATTTTTTTCCTGGAAGCACAAAACCTGAAAATCACAGAATCAATAAGGGAAATAAGTTCCACCACGTAATGAAACATGTTTGGAAATGACTAAAGGAATTATTTTCTGCAGAGATCTACACCAAAAGAAAAAGTACAACATTCCTTTCAGCTGCAAAGTAAGCTTTCAAATTTTGCTTTATGCTTGTTCTGAATAAGCTTTAATGGTTATTATTGAAATAAATATAATCTTGCCTCTTAATATTATTGCATATATATACAAATGGCATGTGCAAGAGAGATCTGGCAAAACTTGGAAACCTCTATTCGTGCCTTGCTCTACCACACACTGACAAAATGACCTTGAGAAAGTCACCTCACTTTTCTTTGTCTTTTTTTCCAAAATGCCTTCTGAGGATAATGAGTTATGCTTTATATCAAAATATATTTACCAAAGAAGAGCTAGTAAATAGTGAATTATTATGGAGTCTAACAAGTCATTAATTTGCTTATATACATGGCTTGGAAACTGTCCACAATATCTCTGCTTTATGAGTTTACCAAAATCTGTGATGTGTACTGTTTGTTTGTGTCATGACTGCATTAATAATCAAAAAATTAATAGATATTCTGGAGTACTGTAAATGTTTATGACAGCCTGTAGAATCCATTAATTATTCACTGTAACACACATCTGTGACATAAAAGATGACTTTTGTTCTCAAGGTATGTTGACATCTATGAGGAAAAACCACTGATGTTCTAAATCTTAGCAACACTGTTATTCTGTCTATAGCATACCAAGTATTTACTGTACAGTCCTATAGAGAAGTGAAATTAATTTCAGAGTAAAGACTGTGATTGCAATTCTTCAAACAACTAGTGTAGCACAAAATAATGCTTGTCTGATTTGAGGACCAGATAGTTTCTGGTTTAGTTCTGTTGTACTAAGGATCTGAATTTGTATGAAATAAACAAATCTCTGATGAGGAACCAAATCCTGCAGTATTGGTGCTTGATTTGTTTCCCTTCCCCCTGGTTCTTCATGCCCCACTCTTTTCCAGTAATCTTTGCCTTCTCCAGTACCTCAGAGTGGCCACTAGTGAAGCCAATGAAGCACTGAAAATTGAAAAAAACATATTTACTGTTAGTTGCCTTCACCAGAGCAATTTTTAATGTGGTAGAAGACATTCAGTCAACACATACACTTTCATTATTAGTTCAGTCAACAGGGAATGTCAAAAGTATAACATGCCTGGCCACACACATGCACAAGAGGAAACCAGTCACTGCAGACTAGAGAGACTCTGTCTATCTTGGTTAACCTTGCTTGTGGGCTATTTCTCCACATCTCTCACGTGCTCTCTTGCTGCAACTTATCTCTGCACTCCTCTAGTTTTCCCTCCTGGTTTCATCGCTTCCTTTTTATTCCTTCAGCTGCTGCTTCTTGTTTCTTAAACAATCTACCTGAGGCAATGAGCCCTACCTCTTACTCTGCCTCCTTGGTGCTATTTTCCACACCTACACTTCTGTATCCCCACTCTCAAGACTTTACCATTGCTCAACTGGCCCTTCTTGTATTCCTGTTCTGTCCTTCTGCCTGGTCCGCTCCCCTTTCTTCTCTTCACTTGCTGCAGCTGGGGGATACACTTTAAATACTTCCCATAGGCCTATTACATCTCAGTGTCCACACATCCTGGATGCCCTTGCCTGACTCTCTGCAGATTCAGTCTCTTACAAAGACTTCCATTCTCTCCATCCCATCCCACCCCTTACTGAGGCTACCCTCACCATCCCCATCACATTTTGCCTGCTTTTAAGCAGTATCTCAGCTCTTCTCCCGTCTGAAGAGGGAAAAGCCCACTTCCTCCTCCTTTATCTTTATTTTCTTGCACAGATTGATTGTAGACTCTCTCTGTTTCTTACTCTCCACTCCTATCTCATGAATTATGAAGTATGATTGCCAAACACATACCTCAGTCTGCCTTCAGCTTCAACTTTCTGGCTGATCTGTGATCAGGTTTACTTCATCCACAACTGTTTAATTGTGTCCCCTTCCAGTTGTGCCATCTTTATAAATTTTCTTCCTACTTTTCCAAATTAAATGAAGACCTGCACTTTTCAAGTGCTCTCTTCCTGAACATCTTCTGCACAAATCCTTGCCAAAGGAAATATTAATATGCTCACTTCCTAAAAGTTTATTCCTTGTGTGACAGGTTGGGTATTTTTCCTTCCTACTTCCATGCCCCATGCTTATCCCGTTAAAACAGAACCCCTGATATTAATTTTCATCCACTTCCTCAGTTTTCTTCTGAAATGTCGACCCTCCTCCAACTCCTCATCGTCACATTACAGACATGCTCTAATAAACAAACACACCCTATGCTGACTGTTATTGCTATTTCCACTTCTCAATGTGCTGCTTACACTTACTGTCCAATTTTCCCCCCTCCAGCTCAAAGTAGGCTCCTAAGACAAGTAACACCAACACCCAGCTAAAATAACCCTCACTAATACCTGTCCAAAACAAAACTCAAAGCTCACATTACTTCATTCTTCTTGATCATCTTTGTGATCACCAAACTCATTATTTCTCTTCAACTCTTACCCTCAATTAGTTCTGTTTTGGCTCTCTTATTCTCCTCTTCCTGATGTCAAATATATACCAATCTTAAAAATGAGAACTTACTACAATCCCACAAGTCATTCCAGAAAAAGCAACATCTTTCTTCTTGGCATCTTCCCAATACACTGTCTACTCACCACTGTCTAGGCTAGGAGACAGGAGGGTCTGACTGATTCCTTGTGCTCCCCCTTGTGTATGCCATCAAGCTTGGACTGCTGACTTCTGAGGAAAAGATTTTTTATTTTGTGTCTGGCCTAGCTTCAACGCCAGGGTTCCCACTGTCTTGGACACGTAAGTAAACAAGGGTATGCACTACTTTGGAAAAGTTGATCTCCTGTAGTGTTTGAAGCTGGCTATTCACACACTAGAGCACAATGCAATCAGTCACTAATCTCTCTTGGAAGTGTAGATGTAGGTTATTTTTAGCTCAGAATTTTTAAGAACAAAATCCAGTGTCTTTATGCTATGTCAGCAGTGCAGAGCATCCACAAACTCAGCCTAGAAAGACAAACAATCCATCCAAAGCTGCAAAGATCTAAGGAGGATGAAGCTTGAAAGCTGGCTTTCAATAATTCAGAGAGCTTGCATTTTCAGAACTGTTTTAGCCATTTCTCTAGGAAAGTATCAGAATATTGAATACCAAACACCAACTAACTGTATGAAAAGCCAAAGGTTCTTCAGCGGGTTTTTTTAACAACATTTCCAGCTAGTGGAAATAGCTCAAGGTACTGATGGAGTTAGTAGTAAATTCCTTACAGGATATGTTTGAACTTCTACAATAAGTAGCATTATTATACCCCCTCATTATCATACATAGGAAAGATTCAAACCAGGCATTTGGAGCAAAAAATCAAACAAATGAAGAATAACTCTCAAAGTAGCCAACAGATGTCCTGGTCCAGGCCTGCTTTTGCTAAAACTGTTTAGAAGCAGGGTCTCTCCTGGAAATAGGTATCTGGGCTCAGAGAAGGGAGAGCAGAAGCAGAAAAGTGGCCGCTCACTTGCTATGCAGTCCTTTCTTTAAATACTGGCAGTTATGGGTAAATAATACTAGTGCTACAGAAATACCCGATCAAACAATCTCTGTGGATGTGATGATGATACCCAACAATAACTTCAAAAACTAACTGGAATTCTTATCATAAAGACTTTATTAAAATGTCATTTAAAACCCCCCAACAATTTAAATGACCTAAAAAAATAATTTAAAACCCCCACCGATTTAAATGAGCTAAATCAAAGATGTTGGGGAAGGGGCTGGCAAACAATCCTTTCAGGCTAGACCTCCACTCCAGTCTTACTTCAGGCCCCCCACTGCCTTCCCTCCCCGGGAGCATCTCACCACCACTCTCCCATCTCCCACTCACCGTACACCAGTCAGCAGGGCACTGGCTGACACCTGAGTGCACACCCTGAGGAGACCTTATGGGTCTGGGTAGCCAAGCAGCAGCTGCGAGCATCACTATCCCAGGGGTCCGTGTGAAACCAGCAGTAGAAGCCTCAAGGTGTTAAAGGGGTGTTTGCTTTCCTGTGAAAAGAGGAGACACCAGACTTGGCGAGTGAAGTATGAGGAAGAAAAAGGAAAGGTCAAAGGTAGCAGGCAGCCACATATGTTAAACAAAACTCCTTTCAACTCACAGTCTAATTCTAGGGATCCCCTATGCTTCCTACTTGTGCCTGCTTTTGGTCCTTGCTTGGGGAAATGTCTCTTTGGGGGCGGGGGGGAAGGGGCGCTCTTCCCTTTTCTTAGAAGATGGAGAAAGGCTCCATCCTCTCAGGAGGCCAAGGTGCAAAGGGTGCTTCTGGAGATTACACCCACTTCTCACACTTGAGGTTCATGAGAAGAGACCTCAACAGACCTAGGAGCAGCAGAGGGCAAGAGAGACAGGGGATCAAATGTACCATCCTGTTGGGGTCCCTCCCCTGCCATGGAGCCCTGGCAGAGGGGCCCTGAGGGCACAGACACGGGGCTTCCCTGCCCCTGCTCAGCCTCGTTCCCATGGGTTGGTTTGTGTTCCCTGCGCGGGCAGAAGGACCCTTGGTCCCGTGACTGGAACAGTTCCTCGGCAGAGCCCCGGCCATGCGGCTGGAGAAATAAACATCTCTGAAACAGCTATCAAGAATCTGTCTGTCCATAGATATTTCCTTTCCACGGGACTCCTGGTTTGATATATGCGTGTTGCAGGATCCCCACTGCAACACCATCCCGTTAACTCATGCTAACAAACACATTGGTGAGAAGAGATGCACTGCCCTGGCAAGAATGTTTTTTTGTGGGACAGCCAAGCTTTTAGCAGCTACATTAAGATGAATTCTATTTTCATTACTGATACCATATTATTCAAAAGAAACCCTTATGAGTTCCTTGTTATAACATTGTCCTGTCTTAATAGGTCTTTAGGGCAAACTCCTTGGTATGCATCTATACTGTGCTGCATTGCCTTTCACACTACTATTCCACACAACCAAGTCACCCAACAATGAATCATAAGCTCCTGCTTTCTTATGGGGGTCAGCCAGAAAAAACAGATGAGAAACAGGGAATCTAATGGGGGAGCCATGTAATCTTCATTTGAGACTCAAACATTTTTCTAAGAACCAGATGCTGCATGAAGGCAGAGCTTCACTACAGCCTTTACTCTTGTTTCACACTTGGTGCGGGCCAAGCAACTTCAGCATGCCTGGGTATGTGCTTCCTAGAGTCTCTTCCCTTCCCTCCCTCCTTCAGAGGGGACTGCCTGTGGGTCTTGCGAGGGTCTGACCCTGCAGGGGTGAAATGAGGGTACAATGCAGGAAGGCATGCTGCCTCCTCCTCGGGAAAGCTGAGTCCCAGAGCATGCTGGGGTATTTAAAGACCTCGATGCCTGCAAGTTCCACACAGCGCATACAACATGAAGCAGCTCTCTGGCCTTGACCCAAGGGAGGCCCAGTCCAGTGCTGGTCACTGATGCTTATGACCACAGCACCACCTTCCAGGCCGGCAGCCCTGGGGAGCTGCGCGGTTGGGCGTGAAATCCATGTCCCCCCTGCCCCTCTCTGCGTGAATCCACGCACATCAGGGCAAGGCTTAAACACCTTTAGTTGGCTGGTCGCACTCTCAGACCGCTCTGGGCAGGCTTTTAGCCCTCAGGCGCTGCCTCCCCCCTGGACGGAACGGTTAACGCGGCCTGAAGAGCTCCTGCCAGCTCCCCATGTTCCCTCCGGTGCCTCCCGGGAGCTATAAATACAGCAGGCACATGCTCTGACACCGCGTTCCCCAGCAGGTACCAGATAACTTTAATTTGCCCTTTAAACGTCCCGGGCCGCGCGTCCCTCGCGGCCGCCGCCCGGGGGAACATGGCGGGGCGGGCCCGGCGGGCCGCAGCCAATGCCCGCGGCCCGGGGGGCGCCTCCTCCTATCGCGAGAGGCCGCGGGCTATAAGCGGGGCGGCGCGGGGCGCAGGGCCATTTGTCCGGCGCGGTGGGGAAGTGCTCGCTCGTTGCCTCTCTCCGGGCGGGGCTGTCGGACCGGCTCACGGCATGGGTGACCAAGCGCTCAGCTTCCTCAAGGACTTTCTGGCCGGCGGGATCGCCGCCGCCGTCTCCAAGACGGCTGTCGCCCCCATCGAGAGAGTGAAGTTGCTGCTGCAGGTGAGGGGGAGACGGGGGGCGGCGGTGCTGCGCCACAGGTGGTGCCGGCGCGGCGGGCGCTACGCGGCGTGACTAAATATGGGAAGGAGCTCGGCCGGCTCCGGTTACGCGGGAGCTGCCCGGGACATTCAGCACCGCCTCGGGGTGGCAGGAGCAGGGCCGACCCCGTCGGTGCCCTTCAGTGTGTGGGGTCACCCCTGCGGTGCCCCTCTCTCACCGTCCCGTCCTCCTCCTTCTCCTCCCTGCAGGTCCAGCATGCCAGCAAACAGATCACGGCCGATAAGCAGTACAAGGGCATCGTGGACTGCATAGTCCGCATCCCTAAGGAGCAGGGCATTCTCTCCTTCTGGAGAGGCAACTTGGCCAATGTCATCCGGTACTTCCCCACCCAGGCCCTTAACTTCGCCTTCAAGGACAAGTACAAGCAGATCTTCCTGGGCGGAGTGGACAGGCACAAGCAGTTCTGGCGCTACTTCGCAGGGAACCTTGCGTCCGGGGGTGCCGCGGGAGCCACCTCCCTCTGCTTCGTCTACCCGCTGGATTTCGCCAGGACCCGGCTGGCGGCTGATGTGGGCAAAGGAGCCGCTGAGAGGGAGTTCTCTGGCCTGGGCGACTGCCTTGTCAAGATCTTTAAGTCTGATGGCTTGAGGGGCCTGTACCAAGGATTTAGTGTGTCTGTCCAGGGCATCATCATCTACAGAGCAGCCTATTTTGGCGTATACGACACGGCCAAGGGTAAGAAGTGCATGGAGGAATGACTGCAAGGGAAGATCCATTCAGGAAAGGCACTCGCAGTGCACTGGGCAGTACAAGGACAAGCAAGGTTTGGCTCAGCACCGGCTGAGTGCAGTGCTAGAATGTGCACAGGTGTTTCTGACATGCACTCCTGCCTCCCTCTACTTGCTGCTCTGAGATGCCTTGGGTTTGGATTGACTCCGGGGTTGGTGGGTGATTATTCCTTCCACAGCCATCTTTCCCACAGCCCTTTCCCTCTGTACTGATTCCATTCATTTGTTCTTGATGACAGGTATGTTGCCTGATCCAAAGAATGTGCATATCATAGTGAGCTGGATGATTGCCCAGAGTGTCACTGCAGTGGCAGGGCTGGTTTCTTATCCTTTTGATACTGTGCGACGTAGGATGATGATGCAGTCTGGCCGAAAGGGAGGTAAGAATAAGTGCTCCTGTGGTGTTCTGGCTGCAGAAAGTTTCTCTTCATCAAGATAAAATGGGAGATACTGGGTATTTTTTTTTTTTGTCTTATGGAAAATTAATAACCTTCTCGTTGGAGTCCTTAAAAATCCAGTGGGGAACACATTGGTGGTTATTTCTATCTATGTTGATCTAAAAGACTGAGAAATTACTTGATTTCCTATGGAGAAATAATTTTCCTTAATTGATTACTAAATTTTAAATCCTCTGCTGTACTTTGCTTATTCCTTGTTGTTTTTAAGATACAAAAATTGAAACATACTTGCTGTATAACTTCAAGCCTTCTAACCTTTATGTTTGTTTCCACAGCTGATATTATGTATAAGGGCACAATTGATTGCTGGAGGAAGATAGCTAAAGATGAAGGATCCAAAGCATTCTTCAAAGGTGCCTGGTCGAATGTGTTGAGAGGCATGGGCGGAGCTTTTGTATTAGTACTTTACGATGAAATCAAGAAGTATGTCTAAAACTTAATATCATAATGCAGTAGTTCAATTGTTCTCAATCAACTTTTTTAAAAATATGAACTTGTGATGTAATGGACAACAAAATATTTCCTAGGGAAACAATAAAATTTGAGTAACATATCTGGCAGAGATAAGGATGCATTAATTTAGAAATTGTCCACAACATCACAGTTACATTTTGTATGAGAATTCCTCCACCATTTGTATTGGAACCTGTGTATATATTATATTTCAAATTGCAGGTAATAGATTTTGTCTGGAGACAATATTTAAGTGGTCTATACCTAGTTTAAAATCTAATATTGTGAACTGTTAATAGATTGTCATAAATATTTATTATACTAAGTGATGTCTCTAGCTACCCAACACTGTGATGACATAACATGAATTAAAATCATGTCTTCTTTTAAAGCTCTATTTTTTAATATAAGTGAAAAGTATGTCTGAAATTATAACCATACTAAAGCACCAGGCTGAGTTCCTAACTGCAGCCTCTTCCCTGACAAATTATACAGTAATATGCTTGAAGCCATAATCTGATTTTTCAAATATATTTTGTAGAATATGGAAATACAGTGTTTCAAAAATTCCTTGTATTGTCACAAAGGAAAAAGTTGTCTGCTCTGATGTTCAATTGAACTAAAACTGAAATGAAATAAATTAATATATTAATGAACTTTTTCCTGTTGTTTTCAGTACACTGAACACATTGCAAGCATGTCCTCCAAGGTGATGTGCTAATCAGGACACTGTTAGTGGCTGTCTCTTGAAAGTTTTTTCAGCAGAGCTTTAGGTAGGTGCTTATTGATAATTCTACAAATGCAAAACCAAGTGGATTCAGTTTAAGGGTATTGCAGCCAGCTATCTTAGAGATAGGCTTCCACATAGTCTTAGCTGCTTGTATAATTTGTTAATATTACCCTTAACGTTGAAGCACGTCCTCAGTGAATAAAGAAGTCAGTATTGCTTATTTTACTTGAAATAGTATTCTAGAACTGAATACTCAAGAGTTATTGAAATAACTACACTTTGAACCATTATGAACACATTGCACTATTATTTACCAGTGAGATCAGTCCATGCTCAATACACTTTTTGAACTTCAGATGCTGCAGGGTTGTGAATGCATGGAAGGAACAGGCTGGCTGATTAGGCAAAGGAGGGAAAGTGAGTTGTGGCCATTTCAGTTGTTCAGTTAGACTACATATAGACAGGCATTTGGTCTGTACCCACCTAGGAAAAAAAGCGTAGAATCAGAGCATAGTTTGGGTTGGAAGAGACTTTAGAGTCCATCTAGATCCAACCCCTGTGCCATGGGCAGGGACACTGTCTGCTAGACCCAGTTCCTGGCCTGGGACACTTCAGGGCTGGGCTGTCCACAACTTACCTGGGCAAAAGGATAAGACTAAGCAAGTAATCAAATAAACTTTTATTTCACCTTCATCTTTTACTACTTCAAATGTATGGCTTCCAGTTATCCTTTTCCTATATTTGAAGCAGTTGTCTGATGCAGGTAGTCCTAGCTCACTGTCACTTGGCATGATAGGCTCTGTTTGTCTGCCACAGATTCAGACCAGCAGCTCTTTTCTTCCTCAAGGCAGGTACCAGCCACTAACCAGTGTATGGAAGCAACATCTATCCACTTGAAGAACAGAAGCTTTTGGGAAATATTGGTCCAAAATGACAGGCTCTTTTTAAATTAACCAAATACAGATTTTTTTTTTTTTTTTTTTTGTCCCAGGACAAAAACTTGGCCTCATTGTTACATCTCCCTTTTTCATTGTTGCTCTCTTAAATACTTGCTTTTCTAGATACCAGGTCTGTCTTCTTTTCCATAGTAAATAACCAGCATTGCAATCTATCAAACTGTTAAGTTTATGAAGAAAATATTTTTACTGGTTTTCGAAGTGCTTTAGTTTTCCTTAAAAACTCTGCCAGTTTCTGCTCCTTCTCTTCTTTTTCTTCTTCCTCTGCATATTCCTAAAGGTTCCTTATGAGAAGCTTGCTAACACAATCCAACTATCCACTTCTAATCTAGCTCACTGATAAGGCTGCAAGTGGCATTTGGATGTGCTAGAGAAGATATAAGTTGGCTACAAAGAGACAGACTGTAATAGGCAGAGGTATTAAACCTTGGGGAAAATGTATGTATGTATGAATGAATAAGGTAATTAAGAGGAAGCAAAGAAACTTCAAATAAGTGTAAATGAAAGAAGTTACATTTCAGAGAAGAAAGTAGAGGGACTAAAGACTATTAAAAAGGAGGGTGAGTGGTATCAATGCAGGAAAATGCCACTGGGCTAAGAGAAAGTACATGAAATAAAGCATACAGAAAACACAGGGAAATGGCTCATTTCTGCTTAAATGCCAATGCACACAGTATGGGAGATTCCAGGCAGTGCTCTCCATAAAGATACCTGTGGTCAGAATTCAAAACTGTCTATGAATTAACCATTCTTCTGAAAGCAGCTCTGCCGAGTCTGTGTCACTCAGTGTAACACTTGCTGAAAGTGTAACCTAAAATGCAGCAATCAGTTCTGAAAGGTTGGAAATTAGAAGGCTTTACAGACGGTCTATAGTTGCTACTTGAACTCCCATTGTCACTGTCAATTAATACTGTTTCTTCTGTACCTTTGCAAGAATTGGTCACAGGTAAACTAAAGCCAGTGACAAAACCATTATTCCCTTACATCTAACATTTGAACAACAGAAAACCTGCATTTTTTCTATGTACCAAGCTATTCAACCTTCTTTGCACCTTAATACTAATTATAAAAATCTGAAAGAAGCCACTGCAATGACAATTCATGTTAAATATTTTATTTCTTATGATTTACAAGTGACATACAAAATTGACACTCTTTCATACCAAAGTTAAATAAGATGAAGCAATTAAAAGTTGTGAACTTCTTCACAGAAAAAAACCTATCATATGAACATTCAGAAATACTTAAACTGTTATTTTGATATTCACATTCAAGGACAAAAATCTTTAAATAGAGAATAATTTTAATTAGCACAATAATAGAAAATAAATACAGCAGCACTATACAAAGAAATCATTAACAGTTCCTAACCATGAATAACAATCGCAATACAAATCTGTTTGCCACAATGCTGCTTAAAGTTAAAAGTTCCAAGTTTTGTCAAACAGCTAAATTTGATCGGCATGTCACCAAGTGAAGAAGCTCTGCCAAACTATCACAAGGACCGAGTAAAAAGTGTGTTACAATGCAGAATACCTGAAAGCCTAAGCCCTCATGCAAGCACTAGCAAAGAATAATACACTTTTCATGTCAAAGACCCAGCATTACCAAATACAGTTTTTTTCTTTATCCATAATACAGAGATTTCCTGTATCTCTCCTGGGAAGAAGCTAGGGAAGCAAGCAAAGTTTCAGCAATATCCACAGATAGTGGCGTCACAATTTATGCTCTTTATAAGGCTACAGGCCTACAAAACAAGCTCACTGAAAGTTTGCCTTTATGTATAGAAATAAACCACACCACCTACTATTGTGATTACCAATGCCATTAAATTTTACTCCTCTTGTAAATGGATGTTGATATTGGAGCTTATCTGACATTACTACAAATATTAGATATGAACATGACACTTAAAAACAGGTCAAGAAAAGTAACAAGACTTTGTTTTCTATTGTCTTTTTTCCCCCCAAATCCTGGTTAGTAGTCACTCAAAATCAAATGTTCAAGATGTTTCCTGCACGCAAGTTTACATCTCCCCCCTGAGAACAGACATCTGCAAAAATAGGGCCATGAAGTATTTCCCTTGCTTAATATTATTCTCTAGTTTGAGAAATAACCAGAACTTACTCTTGTTTACACTGAATCTGAAACTGCTGTTTACTTCAGTCTTTACTGTTCAGATAATATCAGACGCTTCTTTCCTATGCAAAGATCCCAATACAACTTCCAAAATCCTTTTGATCTGGAAGAGACACAGCCTTGCATACAAAACACACTCCAGGTGCTAAACGTTTAACAGTGGCAAAACATCATCTTCTGCAGCCTCAGTATTCTAGCTCACCATGCAGGAATACACAATCTGCTTTTCATCTCTTCACATTGCTGTTAAAGATTCTTTCAGTCACAAGAACATGACCCACAAAATTCAGGCGGCTTTCATAAAGCCAGGATGTAAAGCAAGGACAAACCAGGAATTAAGCCTATGTTTGTAAGTGTAATGCATTATTTTAAAGTACTATTAATATTTTAAAAATTTTATTTACATCTTGCACCTGTAGCGCAGCAATTCTTTCCTTCCATGGTATGGATACGAATTCCACTTATGATCTGAGACTAAAATAATAGTTAAATTTCTATTTAACTTGTCCATTTAAATACTGCCTTCTCTTTCTTAAGTTCTTCCTGTCATGAAAAACAGTGACAGAAGTTTTTTACACCATTTTAAAACCATTTTATAAACAGTAACTCTAAATGCAATGCATTTTAATCACTGAACAATGCAGAAAATATTTTTGCACACAGAATTTACAAAAGCACTAAAAATAGAAGTTTTAGTATCATCTCAGTATGCAAGGCAAAGAACACACTTATAACCAAGCAGCACGAACATTAGTGGGTTTAGGTCTCTGTAATGCCCCACTGGCTGAATCAGGCATGGGCTTTTCGTTCCTCTGGTTCAGTGTACTTTGTACAGTGGATGGTCTTGAAGGTCCTCCTGTTAACACACAAACATACAAAGGGAGAATGCTTATGCTTAGCACAACAGAAAACTTCATGCTGTGGTAGCACTGCAACACTCATTACCATAGCTCTCAATAAAACCCCAAAACAAATCACAGTAAATTGAATACAACCCCAAAATAGTGGATTATGAGTTGTTCATAAATGATCAGGAAAAAAAATTCAAGCCTGTGGTTCTTTACCCTGACACATATGGCTCTATAGAGACACATTGTCTATGTCCAAATCTCACACACAGAATTTCTGAGAAAAACAAGGCTACTATCAGTAGATCTGAATTTTCTGAATGAGAATTTGAACATTCATTGGTGTTATTTTGGGGTTTTTGGTAAGGTTTGTTTCTCCCCCTTTCTTCTTTCAATAAAGGGTACTGGCAAAATGAGAAGCACTTTATTACAGGGATTTTTTCTTCTTGGAAAAGATGATTGACAGGATAATTTATTGAAAATTTAGGATGGCAACAAAACAATGCACATAGTAATCACTTTTGGTGTGATTGGAAAAATTATTTTGATGACTTTCGTTTGATAAACGATCAACCTAGAGATGACAGAGAAAAGAACATATTTGCTATTCTTAACAGTAAGTGCTTCACTGTTCTAAATTATAAAAAGATAAATATATGCAAAGAAATGCAATAATCTGCAACTTCAAAGTACTTACTTGGAGGACTAAGCTGGCTGAAAGGAGATCTACTCCTTCTTACAGAAGATGAAGAACTCAGGTAGCTCATCTGGCGGTGATAGTCCCTCAGTTGTTCAGAACGCCTCAGACCAGCTGTTGGTTTCACTGCTTCCAATCTTTTCAGGAATGCCTTAATATTGAAGAAAAATGTCATCAAGAAAGACAAAGAATAAACAAGATGCTGCAAAACAAGCAGTCATAAATTTATTTTTATTTGAACTGCAAAAAACCCAGAAATTTTGAGCAGTGCACAACAGGAACTCCTCCACTGGTCATATGGTCATATATTGAGTTCTTTTCTCAATGTTATTGACACAAATTGTAACTATCCCTTGCACATTATCAGTTCTGCGCTGAGTACATGTTTAATACCTCACAGTTCTCTGTACTTTATGGGGATTTGAAACAATACATCTATTTGGTGACTATCACCAAAGCTCGTGAAGAACTGGGTTCCACTATTCTAATCCTACCTTTGGTTAGTCCTCCCTTCTAAATTTCCAGAAGAATGAGACGTTTGGGGTTTTTTTTTTAATCTTTGCTTTGCAAACAGACCATTTTATATTGCCCTATATGAAGCCCAGAGAGGATTACTGACCCTAATTCTGTGAAACTAACTTCAAAAGGCAAGCACGAACATCTACAAGAGTTCATTTTATCCATAATCTAATTTTAAGAGATTCTCTTTGAAATTATTGATAAAGACATGATTTCCTCTTGTTGAAATTAGCCCTGGAAATCATGTGGCAAGTCGTATACTGAAATAACTACTTACACAGTATTCTTAAGATACAGTTTCCTAATCTGCATAATTATTTCTACTTGAAACAGAATTTACTGGTTTAAGACATTTCAATAATCTAAAAAAAGAACCTGGTAGGAGGACAAATTGGGAAATACCCAGCTACATGCAATTTCCAATTAACAACTTCACATTTTTAATATATTTCACCTTTAGTGGTTGCCTCGCATAGATCTATATATTTCCTCTACTAACTAATTTCAATTCATCTGATGGCTTACAAACATTAGGCAATGACACAACCATTGCTGGTCTGGGTTCTGACATGCATCCTTATCAACAAGAGACAATGCAAACTGTGCTTACAATAAGCCTCCAAAGTACTAAAGGTAACTCTCTTAATAAGATGCATTGTCTAGATGCATACTTGTATGGTGGAAGTCAGAAGGTGTATCACCATTAAACTGTGCGCCCAATCTGTACTGGGTGGTTTTTTTTTTTTTAGTAAGAATAAAAAAATTTACAAGAAGTGACTTAGGAAACATACAGTATTCACAGGATGTCAGTTGCCATTGTCTAACTGTAACAGGAATCTCCAAGCTCTTAGTAGTTTATGCATGAGCACTGGAGAGCTGCACAGAGTGCACAAGAGAGAAAGGACAAGTGACTTTGGCTCAGACACAACATGTCACAAGCGCTTGCATCAAGTGCCAGCCAGTTCATCGTCAAGCAGGAATACCTAAGTAAGCAAAAGTCAACGGAAGGACTTCAGCTAGAAATAGCTCTTCACTAAAGCCAGTTACAGAACATGAAATGGTAGACTTGTCTCTAAATGTTGTATCCAACATTTTTCTCACAACTTCATCCACATCTCCTCATGCAACTATATATATTTAGACTTGCAGAAATCACTTATTTTACCTTCAGTATTAAAAATGGAAGCTCTCAGTACATTGTCCCATCACAAATAGATCAGGTAAATTGTAGAAGTGACTTTCCTATGACAGACAAGCATGTTTCAAGTCTGCACTCAATTGTAACAGCCTCACAGAATTTGCATACTTTAACACTGCAGTAATTTCAAGCTTGATTCTGAACATACTGGCTTTTTATACATACATACATACATATATGCCCACTTCATTCTAGTGTAAATAGAATTGTCTGCTTTTGCTTTTATGCCTGTATTTTGAAAAGTATCAAGTCCCCACTGATGAAAAAAAAAAGCTACAGAAGAAGCAGATACAGATTCTGTGGTGCAGCAGCGTCTGAAGGAAAGCTTTGCTAGAGAATGTGAAAAAAAGCTCCTGTGGTTCCCTTGCCCTCTGCTGTGGATTGTCCCAAGGGCATGTAAACTTCCATGCTATATTCAGAAGTGAATTTTGTTCAGAGAATTTTGTTTGGAGAACAGCCTGCTGCATACAGAAATGAACGCATTGACACAGTAAAATGGCAGTCCTGACCTACTAAATCTGTAACCCAGAACTAATCTGACTCTTATGTTTTTATTACCAACCCTACATACTTGAGGTCCTTAACTGAGGAACTACCTGGTACAATAGTATAAACATCTTGAGAAAATGCTGTTTTTCAGTCATACGTAGAAATCTACTAATTCTTTATGTTCTCTTTTTGAGAAATGGACTGAAGACAGCTGATACTTTCCTTGTTCTTCCAAAGCACCAAATTTCTGGAGCCTTAATCCTGCATCACTGAAGTGAATAGAAATTTCATCACTGATCTCAACAATCAAAGAATCAGATCACAGAACATAACTCAGGTGTTTAGAACCAAATATATGTTCCCAGTCAAATTTTAAGGAATAAAAAAAATTAGTAACAGACACTAATGGCAGGAATGTTATTAGTTGCTCTAAGTTGCATTGTAAGTCCTCAGAGCTCTTGATTCAAGCTCAAAATATATATATAGTATCACATCATTGAAGACCTCTCATCCTGGCAAAATACTTCCCTGGCTTATAATTTACCCATCTTCTTTTACTTTAATACTGAATTTACAGTAAAAGTAGAATATTAAAAAAAGAAAAGTCACAGAAGGTGTTCCTGCATTATTACCTTCTAGGAATGGGATAATCCTTTATAAATCTAGGCATCTGGACATAGATTAGTATCTATAAAGATACTAAAATACATACTGTCAATGACAGAAGGAAATGTCAGAAATGCCAACAACTTGAGAACAAAGAAACCCAACACAATTTAAAAAACTGCTGCCATACAATGGGCCAAAAGAAAATCTGCTAATTCAATTTTGAATACATCAGGAGAACAATGAAGGTAAATCTAAAGTGCTCTGTCAGAAAAAGGAAAAAAAACCCCAAACATAATTAGTACAGACTCTTCTGCAGCTATGTTGAAAAAGGAAGAAAAAAGCTACTGAAAATGTAGCACTCTTAAACTGAGTTCAGAGAGAAGGTTAAAAATTTTACTTTTTCTTGGTTTACTTTGCTTTTTAAAAGCATGAAGGCTTCAGTTTCACCTCCTGTGAATCCTAACCAGCTGACTACTGTGCCTTGACAGCTGTTCAAATTTATTTATATTACACCTCCTCTAATGTCACTGATGCTAGAGTAATGTCACTGTCCCTTTGCAAAGTCTGGGGGGAGGGGGAAACAGATAACTGCATTCAAGGACACCTTTCTGTTCTTATCAATACAAGTATTTGTGATTTTCTTTAAATTGCAGTTGCATTAACTAGCTCTAACCTGACAAACTCTAACCATCAGAAAACTCTTAAAGGTCTTCAATTTACAGAAAAGTCTTCTTAACTGAACAGCTGTCAAGTTTATGTGTGGCTGGCAACACCACAAGGAAAAGTAGGCTAAGAGTACAGAAAAAAATATACCACAAAATTAAGCAGTTTGCAAAGCATTCAAAACTTTCCTTGAACATGCCAAGTAGTCAGTCTTTATTATAATTACCATAGCAATGCTACAGTAATCTCAAGTCTGGGTCAGGAATCTGAAGACCATAAAAATCTGACCACAAAGAGCCCATAGCCTAAATACTATCATCACAGAATCCCACTGTATTCGTACTGTACTGTAGTGTATTTTAGCCATGCACATCTGTGTGCCAATCCCACATCCTGACAGCTTCCCATTGACAAGGCCACAGAAACCTTTTTTTGGCATTGCATTTTGTAGTCTCAGGAACTACCAACATTTTGTCTTTAGGCTTGGCATACACCACCTTTGAACTCAGAAAGTATCGTATAAAACTCCGTGTGCTTGGGTTTCTGAGGAGTCATCAATTCAACATGAGTATTTCTGAGTTCCTAAGACCACAAAGGAAACTACATTCTCTTTCACAACTGCATTCTCTACAGCTTTCTCCTTGTCTTGGGGTGACTTTATGATGTTGTATCCCATATTGCTGTTCTATGCCCAGAAATTAATTTTTTGCCTTTTCTGTGCCTTTAAACTGAGCCTGAGAGGGGGGAGAGGAAAAAAGCCCAGAGAACTTTCAAAGCAGTGTTTCAAGGACACACAGATATACACAGAGACTCCTCTTGCTTCTAACAGCAGTGGCGGGAGCAGGAGGAAGCACCTGGCTTGTTTTTTTCCAGCCAGCTTTCGGCCAGTTTTTCCAGCTCCTTTTCCTCTGGAGAGTTGAACTTTGTTTTCCTGGGACTCCGATTTTTCCCTTCTTCTCTGCTGGACGGTTTCAACATCAGAATACATTGGGAGGACTTTCCACCGAGGCCTTGGCCCTGGAGGTGGGCCCACCACCCTGTCCCAGCTCCAAGGATGGGGAGAGAGATCTGCGGAAGGACTCTGAAATTTTCCCAGGTTTCTCTCAGCAGAGCAAGAGGTTTTATTATTTAGCATTATTATCCTTTTCCTGTGTGTTGTTAAATAAATAGTTTTTATCTCTTTCACTTTCCTTCGAGGAAAATTTATTTTTTCCCAAACCTGGTGGGGGAGGGATGGTTGTAACCTGCCTTCTCTCAGAGGATATATTTCCAAATTTGTCCAAACCAGCACACTCCTCCAGACTGAGATCAGTGAGACTGAACAGACTTGGTATTCTTTCTATAACCACGTAAGTGTGCAGCATCCAAGGCCTGGTGATGCTCTCTAACTCTAGGGCTAGTCCTTGGGGACAGGACAAAGGGAATGCAGAGAAAAAGCAGCATGGAATACTTTTAGGGAGGAAAGGACAATGTGCTCAGGTGCAACCCTGATGAACCAGTGGTGCTCCTTCTACTTCTTTCCATGCTTAGAAGTTATTTCCCTTGTTGCAGCACGACACAGTTGGCAGGACAGGAACAGTGCAGCACAGGATTGAAAGAATATTCTTTGTACATGGTGTCAGCCAGGTAGGGGGATGGCCAAAACAACTTTCCCTCCCTTGGCCTTTACTCCCCACCCAACTATGACAGCACATCTGCACCATTAAATCAAATGGAGACAAATGAATACACATTCATTTATGGCAGTATAATAAATGCATTTCTAAATGAGATTTAGGATTTCCAGCAGGACAAAGCCAGCTCCAACTGCAAGAGAAGGGAAAGTCTCCCTGAAGAATCCTTTTGCTGGGACAGGCCACTGACTGCAGCAAGTGGTGGCCAGAAGCAATAATGAATCTGCAGCACAGAGGACTCAGGAAACCAAGTAAGTGAAAAGAGAAAGCCCTTGCAGAGAAACACAATAAGTGGTATTTTTTTTTTTTTAATTTGTGTGGAAGGGTCACCATACTGGAACTGGGATCAGAGTTGGATCTATTTGGCCTTGGGGTACATTTTGTGGGAATAAGAGGTGAGGGAATGAAGAACATGGAGTCTTATGTGCAGTGAGCCATAACAGCATGAGGTAGGAAGAATGCGCAGGGATGCATGGAAAGACCAAATATTCACGAAAAAGGAACACCCTTATCCCTCCTGAGCTAAGGTTTGAGAACTGCCCCTACCAGAGTGGCTGAGATCTTCCAGTGTGAACTCAAAAAGTCATTGTTCACTAGAAATTTGTCTGAACACAGCAGCTTAGCTCACTGAGGTCATCCAACTCCTAAATCATAGTCAGAATTAGTGAAAATGATGAAAAAAACCACCAGAAAACAACACAGAGATATGAATTACTTCTAAGTTCTGATGAAATGACTGAAGAATGATGTGATGGCTGCAAATCTGTATTTCAAGGACCCCAAACACTTACCTGTATATGCCGGTACAGATTTTTGCATTACACAATAAACCATTAAAAGTTTCAATGGCATACAGCCTATGGAATTCAGTATCTTATTTACACTGCCAAAAATGATTACTGTATCAATAGAGATAGACACACATATGCAGACATGGGAACAAAGTAACACATCAGTCACACTTAAGCTCCTTTCCACTGAAGAAGAGGGATTAAAATTATGTTCCAACACAAGAGTAGAATGTTTTCTTAATCAACAGCATCCTCTATTGGCAAGAGACACACTCTGATCTTGCTAGCTCTGAAAAGCAACCAAAAGTAGGTTCCATTTATGAAAGCACAGTCAAAAGCAGCAAGTACAAAATTCTGGCATTAATTTTAGCAGTCATCTGTTCTGCTAATTGTGCTTTTTCCATAAATTGCTAATCAGTACTTTAAAACTACTGTTCTTCAGAGCAATGCATCTTTTTATTCTGTCATTGCTCTTTCTAACAGAATCTGTGGGAATGACATATATTTCCTGTACCTCCTTGCACCCTTTCACAAAGCTAGGGAGCACCAAACCACTTAGATTCCCCTCTAATTTCCTAAAATTTTACTTACTTTCCTGCATCATCTCTGATGCTAAATGCCTGCAAGAGAAATCAAAGTTTCTGATAACAGTAAGTACAGGCATTACTCCAAGAATGTTCTGGTGTAACAGGTGAACATCTTCCCTAGACAAGTTCTTAACCTCAGGACAAGAAATTATAAAAGCTGTGCCAACACCAGCAAAAAAAAAAAAATCTCTGCATCAAAATTCTTTAACTCCCTGCAGAGACTACAGTTGTAGATTTCTATTCTTGAATTGTTTACAAAACTCTGCGTCCTTCTCCAACAAACATTTCACAAAGGTGTATCAAACACCATATTCTGTATGCAGTACCCTCAGGCCTTGTATAAAAAAGACTTCCAAGAAGTAAAAGAAGAAAGATGATAAGAAAGTTCCACGGAATTCCACCAATTCTGCCTCTTTAAATTTATGAAGGTGAGGAAAGCTGCTGACCAGAAGAGAACAGGTTCATAAAGCACATACTTTTATCAATATAAAGCAAAAATCATCATCAGTGAGCAGGGTAGGGCTGCTCTTTCATTTACAGTCTCAGAGAAAAGTATGTCACACCTGTAATCTCAAAAGGTAGCGCTACAAAAATCAAAGTTGAAACTGTGATGCTCTAGGTATACATACACTTCAAACAGAATAAAAATGCAAACAAAATTGCTAAAAAATGATAGCAAAGTTAAACAAAACGGAAGAGCTGCACTGATGAATCAGTGATCAAAAATATATCATCCTGAGTTTGGAAAAAAGAATAAACCAAATCCTTTCATAGTCTAAACTAGCACGATGTCCTAACATAAACTCTCACACCAAACATGTCCACCCACATTGCTGACGACAACTAAACTGTAAATGAGTAAGTAAATGAACAATACTATCTCTTGGACTACATGCAACCACCATTAATCTCTAACATGTACTAAAGCAGCAATATGTGAAATGACTCTATGGGTTTAGGTCTGCTGCATTTTTGATCCAAAAGTTGCAAAGGCAAGACAGTCTTGAACAAACACTGCAATATATCATAAGAGAACGGGGTTGTGGCTTTGAGTAAACAGAAATCCATTTTAAAACATCCTATACATTCATTTACTGCAATCATCAGTTGTTATGCAGTACAGCATATTACTGTTACATCCTAAGTCACTGTGGCACAGCACCTCCTCCCCCTTGCCTAAGAATATATTCTTATTAACAAGGTTCATGTGGTAGAGCAAGACCTGTTTTCAACATCTGAAATAAACACCACCAACACCCTCCTACCAACCTAAACACACCAAAGCCTAAAAACATTTCTTCCCCAGGCAATGACAAGTATAGCATATCTATACAAAATCTTGTGCTTAATTCTTTCAGACTGTAAAGTATAATGTGAACTGCAGTCTAGTGGAGCCAGGGAGAAAGTTTCCTAATTTGAAAAGTTTTAACAATCCAAATGTCTGAAAGCTGCAAGAATGAAAACCTAACAGACTTTTCCAAACAGGGCAATTAGACTTTCTCCATGTTGAATCTGTACCTCTTTCTATGTGTATAGAAAAGGAAATTGCAACCTTTATACTTACACAGAAGGTAAAAAGTAATAAATTCCTTCCAGTATACATTTTCCAATTATTTGAACTATAATTTTATCTCTTTTTCAAACACACTGATAAATACATAGGAGATATGAAAATGTCATTACATTATGTATTACAATTCAATTACTAAAAGTATCTTATTCAAACCAGTGCTACTTCTATTATTTGAGAACTCTGCCAATATCCCTACAAATGAGTCTGAATTTTTGTTTTCCAATAAAGTAAGCTATTGTAATTGCCATTACACTGTGGCAATCAGAGCACTACAAATATTCAACGAGAGATAGCTATGAGGCAAAACCCAAAACTGACGTTAACTTTGTATCCTCTGTATTTCAAATATAATGGGTTTGATGCTATCATATTGATTGTTTTATTTTATGCAAGCCTGTTTTTGAGAGACTAGTAGTCATGATGCATGAAGCAGAATGAACAGTCAGACTGCTATCCAGTGTTTTGAGTGTGTTAACAGCAAGGGTTGTTCCTTTTAAATTAAACAATACCAAAGTAAAGCAAATGCATAGAAACTAAAACCTATTTCCATATGAAAAAAAAAGCATCATTACTCCCACCACCCTCCCAAAAAACCAAGAAACTCACCCAATATGAACAATTATGCCAACACCATAGTAATGGAAATTCACTGAAGACTTACTGCAGTAAAGGTTCATGTGCTGCCTCATCAATTTTCCAAGTCTTTAGCAACAGCTCATCTGACAAGAGATAGTCCTTCTCAATTTGCTGATCCACATCCAAACTCAAAACTTACCAGGTTTTCTCTTTCAATTCTTTGCTGCTCTTTTTGCCTGTTGAGGGCAGTGTGGTACAACCTAGGCTGGGGTACAGACGTCTTCTTCATCGTGCTACTTCTCCTTGGCCTTGCAGACTGTTTGGACAGTTCTTTTAGCAATCTTTGGTTTTCCCGATCAATCTGTCTTACTTCTTCATTTGTGAAAGAGTAATTTTTCCTTATTACTTTGGATGGATGATTGATGGTTAGTTTTTGTTCTTTTTTATCCAACTGTAAGAAAGCTTTAAAACAGCAAGAAGTGCAATAAGCAGATTGGAAAACACAGCTTCAGGAACCCAGGACTAAACATAAATTAGAACCAAGAATTAAACCATTACTAGTATTTAGATGTTTGCACATAGAAAAAGATTTAAACTTTGCTCGCAAGTTAATCTAAAGTACCAGTCTCAGCTGAGAGGCAGAATAGAAACAATGTTTCACACAGAAAACTGACTCTGGGGAAGCCTGACTCAGAGACACAAAGTGCACTTCCTGAAGTGATTTTGTTGATACTTAACTCCTAAAGCAATCCTACATCATGTTGCTGCAGAAAACGCAAAGGGAATGATGAAGATTTAATTTAATGGATGGAGAGAAATGAGTGAGCACATATAACAGAAATTACTGGGGCATGGAAATTTAAAACAGTAAGCAAACAACAATCAAATCGTGATATAACGTTTCAAGACAAAGAATGCACACTTAAAAATACACAGCAACTTAACATGCACAATTGCAAGATAACTGGAAACTTCACTCTTAGCCAGAGCCAGCTATATTTATTACAGTTCCACTGGAGGTTTGCTGTTGATTCATTTCTAAGCCTCCACTTTCTAAAGCTCTGCAGCAGGTCTTCTGGCAACTACTTTAAAAGTTTTGCTGTCATGGTGTTACCCCATCAAACCATTGCATTATCTATGGTACAGGAATGGCAGTACCAGGTTAGATTAAACCCATTTTTGGAGCTGAGACACAGACAAAAAAACCTTACTCATGCCATTCCCCACACTCCTCTAATAATCACAGTGCCTTCAGAAGACACCCCTCACTCTTATCCCTGAAGTCCCACACAAGCAAAACAAGCATCCAAAGCAGAAAGAAAAAAAAACAAACCCCAGGCATGCAGTAATATTTCCTCAGCAAACACTTCCACATTAGCAATCTGTTTGCAAGAGATGTCTGAGGCAGCCTGGCAGCCTAACAGTGAAAAAAACCTCAAAGAATGAAGAGCATTTTCTTACTTCAAAACAAAATGAAATCTTTATTGCAGTATCTCAACTGAGTTTATTTCAGAATTGATGCAAGTAAATATTGCTACTGTCTTTGAGGAATTTAAGAACAGTATTCAAAATGCAAAATCCAAACACTTCATGAATTTCAACATCCATCTGGAAATGGGTAAACTTGCACTATCAGCATGCTAGCCAATATAGGCAAGAACTACCCCTAGGTAGCTCTGTGAGGTCACCCACATTAGCAAATTCTGCTTTCATTTATCAAGAGAAGATGCAAATCACCTTAAAACCAAGACACAATGCAAAGTAGCACAGATCAAGTGTGCCAAACAACAGATTAATACAATATAAATGTCTTGAAAAACACCTCTACAGTTTAGTAAGTTATTCTCAAGGTAAAACTAGTACAGTCATCAATACCATTGGAGGAGACAAACCTGGAATGAGACTCATCTGGATAAGCCTACAAGGGACAAAAAGAAATGCAAAGAAAATAACTAAAGACACAGAATTCACATGCCAACATCAAGCTGCAGCATACCTCTCAGTAGAAAATATTTCAAAATGTCTTTATGGGAACAAGCAAAAGCAGCACTGCAGAACACAGCTAGAAGAAAGTAAATTGAACAACTATCTGAAGATGATATCATGTTACATAATTGATAGCTGTATTATTACGGACCTATGAAAGATAATTTTACCTTTTGCCTTATATCCATAGCGTCTCATGGGTTAAAGTGGACTGCACATCATATGCAAAAGTGGAAGTCAGATTGTGACAAAGAACAGTCATTGAACTGAAGTCTTGACCTAGCCTTGTGGCATCAATGCTATTGGTGATGAAGTCTATTACAAGAGACATTTAAATTTCTGAATGACTGTCAGTGCAAATTCCCAACAATTCTTTTGCTTCTGTGGAAGGTGTCAACCAGTCAAAATCAATTTAAAGCAATAGCATTCTAGATAAAGACTTTTTCAATCAGAAATACAGGTTTCATGCTTTCACTGGTCAATGACTTTTAATTCACTATAAGATAGCAGGCTATACTTTGGAAGAGACTGTATACACTTTTGACGTAACTATGAACTATAGCCAGTAAAGATATTAAAAATGCTTCAAGGTAATTACTTCCTACCTATTTTCTGACTTGCTCGCTTTTCTGGTGAACTGCTTTTAGGTGTGATGAAAAAATAAAACCAGAGCAATGACGTGGAACAAAGGCCTTTCCCTTTCACCCCAAAGCTGGTCAGTAAATGCTACTAGAAACAAGGATTCACAGAACCCTGAAGCAATTGCTACACACAGGGCTCAACAAGCACTGCGTTCCTTTGTCACTCAGGTCTCCTGGGGGTAGTGGTATGTAACTTCTGCAGCATTAAACACCCCCTATTTTACCAGAAGCTCTCAGGCAATTAGGGTAAATACATATCTATGTACATATCCATGCACTGCTCTACTGGATACTACGACTTATATATGCAAGGGCAAAATTTTACTAACTTTACTCTCATCTTCCAGCTTCTTCAGTCACATCCCCGCTCAACACACAGACTTTTTTCATTCATCTCTTCTTTCTTCTTTTCCTTAGCCTCTTGTAAGTCTTTTTCCTTTGAATATGTATCACTTCTACAGTGCCTCATCCACACCTTTTATCAGCTCACCACAAAGATAGCCTTTCTCCCTTGTGTCAGGCAAAAGGAGACTCCAGCCCACTTTTTTCAGTATGTTGTTCATTCTTAACCTCATCATTATTTATTTATTCTTAATGTAGAAACTGACTTTACTAGTCCCAACAGCTTTCTGGCAACTTTTGAGGTTGAGAGCTTGCTAACAGTCATAATATTGAATTTATCACAACTCAAGAGAAATATATTAATACAATGAAAGAATTAAGAACACCACAAAGGTTCTGTTGTGAAGTTACTCAGTGAAGCCTTAGCGGAGAACTGCCAAAACCCAGTAAGTAATCTATTGACAGATGGCTGAATTACAGAAGACTCATTAATATTGCACCAGAAGTTCAGATCTAATACAACACATGGAGTAGCAAGTGTTTTTACAAGGGGATGGAATGAAAATATCAATCCAAAACTCTCTAGTTCCTCAAATGATCTTTTTATTATTAGCCTTCTATATGACCCAAGAACCACATTTGAAATTTCACAACTAGCTCTTTGCTGCAATACTGCTGCAATACACCAAAGCATTGGATCAGGTAACACAGTAAAAGTACGTGGTTTGCTGTTCTTCAAGCTGCTAAATTACTGGAGTTGTGTTTTACTTAGTTAAGATCTATGTTAAGGAAGAATTCAAGCTGCAAACACCACAACAAAGCAAACCATAACTTAATGGACCCTATCCATAGATAATCTTTTTTAAAACACATAAATGCAACACTGATTTCCATAGGAACTGTGTAACAAGAGAGTCTAAAGTTTTGTAGGAAAAAGAGACAACAGAATGCATACTGCATCATTTTACTGAAAGAGCATCACTGATACTACAGCATGATTGTTCCCAACAAAACAAGCAGAAGAAATCACCACTCCTTAAATGATGCTCAAATAAAACACAGAAGCAATCTAGAAAGCAGTGGGGAAAAACTTCTGCATGTCTTCCTGAAGCAGAGGCGACATTCTTTCCTTGGTTCAGAAAGACACTTCTGACCCCTGACTTTAAATCAGCAGTAACAGTTACCACTGCTTCCAGTTACCTGGCTGAAAATCTGTCCAACCTGCCTCTGCAAAGCACCATTTATACAGCACCATATTCCTATTCTCCACATACTTGCTATGACAGAAAATCCACAGGTAATCCACAGCAGGAATATATGTCCAATATGCACTGAATGGATGCCACCACTCACTGGCAACATGCTTTCATGGCAAAGACAGCACGTGTCTAAGTGAGGTCAGCACATGCCCACAAAACCAGGGAAAATTCACCATCAATAAGCAAAACCAAAGTAAGATTCCAAATGCTATTAAATACTGGTAGTACAGTTCATGTTATATAATTCAGGTGTTTAAATTTCATACCTATTTCAGTGATTTATTCAACAATGCACCCACACTACCCTTTAATCACAAAGCCTAAGCATCTGAGTGGTGTACGTGACTATTTTTGCAGTGGCCATGACAACATGAGATAACATTACAGGTTATGGTTTAAGGTTCTAAAAGTTTGTAAGTCTTAGAACAATGAAATATGATTTATCTATCATGTTCATACTCTATCAGTGGGTAATAAGTAATTTAACTAAACCCCTAGTTACTTCCATTGTCAGTCAGACCATAAATATAATTTGGGGGAGATGATAAATAAGGAGCAGCATTTGCGTAACGACTTGCACAGTGCGCAGTCTAGTTGTCATTTACTGGTAAGTAGGAAAAGAAAATTCCCTGGTATTCACAGGATTTCTATGAAAGCTGGTTTCCATGGAGAGATACCTGACTTTTTTTTTTAAGCCATAAACAAGCTGTTTATTGCTTTTAATTTCTAAGCATTGAAATAACCTTGCAGAATGAGAAAGGCCAAACCTTATATAAAATACAATTTATAATTAGCAAGTCAAATGCACTAGGAGAGGACAATACAGCTGTCCTAATGGCATTAAGGCTAAAATTAAAATCATGCATGTTTCAGTGTATCTTCTGCAATCCCAATATAAGTTGCTTACACTTGACTGATACTTTATTTTATACTGCTACACTACCACATGCATATCACATTTGAAAAATACAAAAGGATTAAATAAACCACAGTTCTTCATCAATATATAGTAGTTTAAGAGTGAAACTATTTCCCTGTGGTATCCCTAAACAAATACTTCCTAGAACATCCATTATTGCAGGCCACAGAGCTCTTTAAAAGTGATTTTGGAGAATTCATGATTTGGTGGGTTTAAGAGAAGGAGAATGTCCTTTTCAGGTAAAAATTTTCCCTATTTAAACATGCTTAAATAGGGCTGCTAGTTATCTCTTGATATCATTAGAAAGACAACAGATATCTTACAGGCACTGGACTTCTTTTCCCCATAATTACACATTTGCTCATAGATGTTGGGAAAGTCTGGATTCTCCATAATCTCACAGATTTTCAGTATGTTTTCAAACTCTAAATATAAGAATAAGATAGTAATTGCTTTTCTACCTCAACATAGGTTTCTAGACCTGTGAAAACCAAGCATGTGAATACATATACACATTGAAAATTAGTTCAAACTCTGAACATACACACTAAATGGAATTCTGCAGGAAAGCTATATATGCTTAATTCAACTGTACAGTTTGGGTATGTATATACTGTAAAGTCTACTTTAACTTTAGATACTGCTTAGCAGCTTTTCTACAAATACACTAGTTCAGCACGAATGAGCACACAGATAACATATCCCTAAAGAGAACAAAGTTTCAGTTATCAAAAACTTGTTCTATTTCCTGAGTGACAAATTATATGAGAAAAAAAAAGTTGAAGTGATTGCTACATGTTCAGTTGAAGCTGCTATTTAATTTTCTACAATAGATTTTATTCAGAAACAGAGCTTTTACTTTCATAATAATGATATTTATATTACAGCACTTTTCACAGAGGGAGCTCTGACTATTTTAAAAATCTAAGGCATAGAAGAGCCTTATCAGCACAGAGGTCAGTGAGAGCTTCAAGGATAGAACTGGTCTTCAGTCTGTGGCCAATTGCCCTACTTACCCCATCACACCACCTCCTCAAGTTAATAATAGCTAACACCATGGATTTACAGACTAATTCTCACAGACACTTCTGTAAAATAAGCAGGTATCAACCCCATTTTACAGAGAAGAAAACAAAATACTAAATTCTTTAGCACTGTATACACCTTGTGCTATCCCATTGTATTGATACCAAACAATTGGATAAAGAGATATAGAGAAATTTTAGCAGAAAACTCAGTTCTGAACTACTAGAAAGCAAGAGATTTGTCTAAAGACAGAGAGCAAGTCTGTAGCATAATGGGTTGAGACGGATGAGTGCTTAGTCACACTCATATACTTAACCCATCTCTTTATCTGCATAATAATCGTGACATAGGATCAAGGAAAAATAGCATCAGAAGATTTTCCAATTTATTTTATTCCCAGTTTTCTAACATGGTGATTTATGAAATTACCTTCAAAAACAATCTTTTACAATCGATTTCTTTGCATTGCCATACTTAATTCTCTTTTTGTGTTCAGATTACTCAAGAGTACAGCAGAGGAAATAACTGACATTTTTTATTATTATGGGTTTAGAATATTGCTTTCAGTTATTAATTTTCTGAACTATCTTTAAGGTTTATAGCAAAGTGCAAACATCATCGAATCACAAAATAATTACATGCAAAGATCTATATAACATCATGAAACAACTGAAAAATTGTATCTCTACCTGAAAATTTATAATCACACCTGCTATCAGCAATACCTATCTAAAAAAACAATCAAAGTGCTATATACAGCAGGGAGACTATGAGATTTCCAACTAGAATTATGCTATTTGCAAGATTTTGGCTTACTAAGAAATGCATAATGGAAAATTTGGCTTTTATCAAGAACAAGCATAGCTTTAGGAGTTGTAAAGGCATGATTAATTTTTGTCCACATACAGTTTTTTAAATGCTTACAAATGAATAGTTTTCAATATGAACACAAACAGGTGAAGGACATATAAAGGAAAAATTTTTTCAGTTACTTTTAAATTTAACTGCAACAGTTTCTAAATGCTTTAAATTAATTCTGCTTTAAGATACACAAACCGCCTTGCTGCCTAATAACCAGACTCTTGTGCTAGTCCAAATTTTTTTCTTTGTTTTTGCAATTCTTTTTTTAATACAAGAGATTCCAGTCTTCCCTAATGTATGCACTGGTAATGTGAACAATCATACAAAATTAATTACTGTGTGCCCCGTAGAAACAACACAGTAACAGATCACATGGAAATTCTGCAAGTATCTGGGGACCTTGGGAAGTTAAACTTGTATAACTGCTGTAAATGCTTAGGTCCAGCTATATTACAAGCATATTTGAAAAAAAACTCAAATAAAATGCTTCATCAGTATAAAGTACTGGGAGAATATTATACTTTAAAACCAAATCATGATCATTTAAATATTTTTTTCATGCATTCTGGGCTTGCAGTACTCTCACTTGAAGCAATGTTTATGCCTACGCAGTTCTGATGAACATTTAATGGAAACTGGGGGGTGTGAGAAAATTATTTGCAATTTTTTTCTCCCTAATGTGTACAAAAAAAATTTGTAAGCCATAACTCAGAATAAGATTAGCTCCTATCTTCCCAGACTAGTTACTTTCCACCATTAATAATTCTGCCCCATTTAAACTTCAAAATGCCCAAACTAATTAAGCTGAGTTGTGCTTGCCGATTTAGAGAGGCACTTGGGAGTAATGTACACATTAATCAGGAACATTAGCTGCTAGACTATATGAATTCTACTTCTCATTACTTTATCTTTATTATTGTTATTTAAAATTGGTTTTCAGTTTTGAGAAAAAAGTTCCTCTCCCCAGTAGAGATTCATCTCTGAGAATACCTGCTCTCAGCTATAATACCCATTTGTTTTAGGGATGAGATGAATCCATTGGTAATCACTGGTTACTAAATAGCTTCTTGCTAACAGGGACCAAATAAAGACATAGGACATCATAATTTCAATTGCCTAGCAACAACTCTTCTGACATCATGTTTTGACAACTGGTTGGAATTGTTTCTAGTATGAAAGAATGGCTGAAGCACAAGGACTGTCAGAGATGAGAACCAGCGCTACCTTTCTTGATGGCTAGTGTTGTTTTTCTTAACCTCAAAGAATTTCCATACAAATAAAATCCTCATTTTTTAGTTATAGGCAAGTTAAACCATGTATACAATACATTTTAAATCCTTATTCACTAGAAACTCAGTCTGGCAAGGTGCAAAGTGAAGAAACACAATACATGCAGTTTTAGTCATACCAGGCTTACTTCAACACAGCAAACCTGGCTTGGAATGTACCAGACTTAAACTGCAAGAGGCTTTCCTCACCTGAGATCATCAGATTTCTTCAGTCAAGCCTTTTTTCTTCCACAGATTTTAGTGCCAAAAACTCTGGGCCATGAAAACAAATGCAAAAGCACCATGTAGACCTTAAAATATGCACGAGATCATCCAGAGCACTCTCACCCCATATAATGAAGGTTTGCAATGAATGCAGGGAAAGAGACTCCAAATTTTCTTAGGCTTCATTATTAGATTTTTTAAGTCCATTACCCAGAAGCAACCACTCAAGTTTTAGTAAAGATTATCTGCTATTTTTCTTTTTAAAATACCATTACTCAACCTATGGTATTTTAGAAGGCAGACACCTAGTTCAGAAAAGGATTTCAAATACTTCTGTTTAATTATCGAAAAGGTACTAGAAGTTTAAGTATATGAATACCATTTACCATGCAACAAAATTTTGGACTGTCTTTGTTTTGATAATCCAGCCCTTCTACAGAAAGGTTGATGCTTTAATTTAGATATTAAACTGTGCCATAGTCCAGTAAACCTTAAAATGCCTGTGCAGCTTTATTATTAAATTTGTTAATATATCAAATCTTTTTAGATTCACTCCATCTGTGTATTCATTCTCCTCTATTTGAACACAGTTGTTCTCAACAACATGCAGATGTTGTATTTTGTAAAAAGAAAATTTAAAAATCACCTTTCAGAAGCTGATTCAGGTCCATGGCATCATGCAAGACTTTTCGACTATATCTGAGATCAAACTCAGAATCTAATGAAAAAAATACAGATATAAGATTGAATTTCCCAGCCCCATAGGTTTTGCACATTTTGTGTTATACTTAAATTCTGAAAATTACCATATAATTCTTGGTTCACATTTTCCTGCCTCTTTACTTTTAACTTCTTATCATTTGATGCTACAAATTCAAAAGACTGGATAGGACTGATGTCTGGAGTTGATAGAGGTGTCACGTCAGTCACTGTGTCTTCAGACTCCTCCAAGTCATCACCAAGCTTTGGTTTTCCTTCCGCTAATTTCATTGCTGACTTGAATTTTTGTTTTGGAGACAGAAGAGCATTTCTACAAGCATTCCTCTTTGGGGACAGATGAGGTGAATCTGATAAACAGCTATCAGAATCTGTATCAGAACAATCTGTATCTGAGCTTGAGGATGAGGAGGAGGATGAGGAAGAGGAGGAAGAAGAAGAGGAGGAGCTGATAGTATATTTTTTGCTAGCCTTTTTTATGTTGTTTGGTTGCTTAGCTGACTTTGGTCTAACCTTCTGTTTTTTGCCATCATCACTACTATCTTCTTCATCTGTATAGTAATCTTCTTCACCTTCTTTAACTATTTTAGGAATTCCAGCAGGAACATTCTCCTGTGTTCCTCTATTTGCCACAGGTGTTGCTCCAGAGGTACTTGCATTCTCTGCAACTGAAGAAACTGTCAAAGATGAAGTATTTTCAACAGAATCTTTGCTGTTTTCTAGGGACTGATCCTTTTGCAAATCTATCTGCTTTTCTTCACTTTCTTCCTCACAACACTCTTCATCTTTTGAATGAGAAACCAAATCAGTGTCTGTAAGAGCTGCCTTTGTACTTTCTTTCTCTATATATTCACCATTTTCTTCAGCTTTCTTTTTCTCTTCCTCAAAGTCACTGTCAAAGAAGGCATGATCCACTTCACCATCTGATATGTCTTCAAAATGGTCCATAATGAAATATGAAGTGCCACCTACAAGCATCAGAAAACATTTCCAAAGATTTGTGTTAAAAACATGTCCAAGTATACTTTTAGTGTAAGAGTTCTGCTCTTCACTCTTTTAGCTCTAGTAATTTATAATTCTGCAATTAATTACATGAAGTTGATAGAAACAACTCCATAGTGAGCTTGGTAAAAAAATGTAGTGCCACCTTATTGCACACAGCTTATATGTTAGACTGGAAAGCTTTACTGTAAGCCAACCCATCACAATTTCAAAACTACTACTTCTAAGCAAATTTGTCAAACACTGTTAGTGGCTAAAAAATCTAAGCTATTACAAACAAGCAATTAAAGTGTCTTATTTTGTCCCTTTAAGCTAGAACCATTTTAAGCTAGGGCCACTTATGAGCTATCATTAGTTGGAATTCTGTATTGAAAACCTTGTTTGTATACAGTGGTCACCATCTTGGCTGACACAGCCATACACACTGCAGACTTTCAGCACTTAAGAAGAGAAGAAATTTCAATTTACATCGAAAGACCCATGACTCTATAGGTTAAATTGTGACAGATATAGGGTCAGTGTCAGTGTTCATGTTTTAGTTTGGATAAGGAGCCTGCTTTTCATGACAGTCCTCTGTAGCTCGCACTCCACAGTACAGTAAGGAAACTTAATTCTTTCAGATGAACCTAGACTTTAAAAAGTCTGATCCAAGCATGAAACCAGTGCATTTAAACCAGCAGTCACCATTCAGTCCATGGAACCAGATCATGGCTAGCCCTAATAAATAATATTGTGGATATCAGGACCTCAGTGCAAACCATTATGTTCTACAAATCTGCTCCTATTGTGTCATACTTCTTACAGAATTCTATGGTGTTCGATCTTATGCATGTGGCAGGAGGATACGAAAGTTTCCACTCATTTGTAGTATATATACAGAGTTAAAATGAAAAATCCAAACACCCCACAACCAAACAAAATTAGCCAGTATCAAAGACTACCTGTCCCATCTAGCCAGAGGCACTTTTCTCCTACTCTTTACAACCGATTTTACACAAATTTAGAAAACTACAATCAATAAATATGTAACATTCTTTAGACCCAAGGAAACCAAACATGAAGACATTGGAAGCAACTATACAAGGCTGGAAAACCTTGTATAGATGGATGGTCTCCCTTAAACCACATACAGTTTGTTGCCATGGCAAACAAAGGTGGAAAAAAGGAATTTCCAGGAAAGGTTCTAGCTAAAAATTACTTCAAAATACAGAATTTTTAAAGGTCACTCAGATATTTTGCCACTTCTCAAATAATACTGGTTTAGAGTAATTGAAAATATGCTTCTTAAATCACAACATAAAACCGGAAAGTCTGGAACTTCCTATGGTTTTAAGAATCACAAAGCCAAAAAACTGAAAAGAGACTTTGTATGGTTAGATGATGTATAAAGCTGAAAACACTATTAAGCAACAGAAACAGAGATCAATTTTCAGGATCACAAAGATAACTCTCTAAAGCACCTAGCTCTTCAAAGAACAACAAAACAAAGGAGTAAAACACTTTTGGGAATGCAGACATCCAGCAAGTTAAAGTCTCCCACAAGAACAGGTGCTAGCCATTGTGAAGCCACCCTGCTTCTTACAGATCTTCAACTTCATGTGCCTCTTCATCCTGGGAGGGTGGCCTGTAACAGCACCCCTCAGGACAACTGCCTCGTTGGCCATGTCCCTGGTTCTCACTCACAGGCACTCAACCTTATCATTGCCATCCCTGAGCTCTACACAGTTGAAACACTCCCTAATGAGCCACCCCACCACCTCTCCCTCCTTGCATATCCCTCCTGAGGAGCTTATAACCATCCATTGCAGGACTCCAGCCGTGACTATCATCCCACCACACTTCCGTGATGGTGGCTACATCATGGTTTTCCTGCAGCACCATGGCTTCTGGCTCCTCCTGGTTTTTACCCATACTACATGCATTGGTGCAGATGCACTTCAGCTGGGCTGTTGATTTCACCCTTCATGTCACTTCTTGTGATACTTGGCTTCAGGCAGCTTGCACAGCCTGCAGTGTGCAACTATCATGTGAATTCCTGAAAGTTTTTCTAGAGCAGCTTCCTAAAAGGATAATACATTTTAATAAATAAAAACATGCACAATAGAAAAATAAAAAACAATCAGAAGAGTAACACATTATTTACATTTAATTTTCTACCTCATGTAGTCTAAACCAGAAGGGAAAAAAACCTATAAACTACAGATCATTAATTATTTATTTAGCAAATACAACTTGAACAAAGCCATTTCTATGAATAAAATTAATATAGGAAGTACAGTGTAAAAATGAAAACCCTTTCTTCTCCATGATGAGAGACTTTTATTATTTAAGGAACTAGCATCTCTCCAGCTCGTAGCTGAAAATATTATGACTGATTGGTAAAAGTAGGCATGTGGTGTATTTTGCTTGTCTCAAGCACAAATCTGAAATACTGTTAGCATTGTTGTATATGTAAGAGCGTAAGGGGCTAGGGCAAAAAGGTTTGCAGGTGGACACAGAGAAACTAGTACAGCTTAATATAGCTGAAAACTTCAGTAGAGCTTAAAATATAAAGTTTTGTTGAGTGCAATCAAGCCCATGTATTTATAGTTTATGTAATGCTATGCCTGCAAAGGAGACTGAACTAACAGTATCTCATCGGCTATAATGTGTAATTACACCATGACTTCTCAGATGACTTTTCTGAACACAGTCTCTGAAGCGATGATGGGATTTAACTCAAGACAAAAGGGCAGTGTAGAGGTGGCAAAAGGTGATAAAAGACAGCAAGAAGCTTGTACATTCCTTTCCACCATTAATGCCAGCCAAAGAGCATCTTCTCACTCTACATGATTCAGGAATAGCTCACCTGTCAGTGGGCTGTTTTCTACGAAGACTGAGGCATAACTGCTTTGCAGACAGCAACCACCAGTACAGAAGAGATCATTTAGCAGTCTGACCCTGCCCAAGGAGCAGCAGTCATTCCATTGCCAAATACATATTCCATTCCTCTAGTACAAGTCCCTAACAACTTTAGCTTTCATCTTAATGGGAAACAGACATGCCACGTCTCTCACTGACACTCAATCATTCACAAACTAAAGATTAATTAATTCTGTCATTTCCATTAAAAACAAACAAGAGGAAATAAACAAAGAGATAGTGTTCTTGGATCCTATTCTACTTCTGCATCTAGAGTGTCTGCAACAGAGCTGGAATTTGCCAAGATGATGCAATACAGAAGAAGCAATTTTGCTGATAATCCATGCCTAAATCAATAAATTGGCTCTGTGTACAGTTTCACACCCATTTATATACAACACAGAGTGTAATTTTACTTCTAGGAGAAATACAGAGTTCTGCTATGTTGCCAGTTTTTAAAATATAGAATCAACAATTGATATTTTGCAATCCCCAAAGAAATTGTCATTACAGTCAAATACTTAGCATTGGCTGCTAATTCTAGTGACCACTGTATTTACTTACCAAAAAAAACACATGCTTTTTGTGGCTTTCTGCCATGATACTCTCTAACACAAACATGATCAACTCCAAAGAGCAGGCTGGCCATTAATTATTTGCCAGATCTTTTTTTACTCTAATATTTCTTCTCCCCATGTAATTCTCTACCTCTCACCCCATTTTTCTTGCAACCGTAACAATCACTCATTACCCCAGCCAAGCACACCCTTTTGTCTTTTTCTCTTCCTCGCTGCAGTTCTTCCTAGTTTAGGAAGAACTAGCTTATACCACTTTTTTAAGCCCCTCAAGCTCGATCCATTTAAGATCAGAAAGCAGTGGCCAAGCAGCCAAGGAGAACATACAGTCTGGCTCTCAGGGCTTTAGAGGCCCACACTTTCTTGTCAGGGGGTCAACACACTGAGCATCTGACTACCTACCGAGACCACATCCACGTTCTCCCCAGCTGGACACTGCAAGAACAAAGACCACTCAGCTCCTGCACAAGTCAACCACTGCCTGCTGCTGCACTACCCAAAGAAAAAGCAGCATTTTGACATCCTCCTCCATGTCAAAAAACAGATCAAGACCCTAATCACACTAAGCATATTGAATGTTTTTCCCCTGCCAGCTGCAAACCTGCCAACTACAGCACCACCTGAAATATTTTTGTAGGCAATGCCTAAGAGCAGGCCATTACACATGACTGCAATATAAAGTATCTTCTACCAAGGCAGGATGGTACATAGAAAGTCATGTAATGAGGATACAGATTTAGATATGGGTTTGTGTTTGAACATATACTGCCTTTTGAAAACATTTTTGAATGTCAGAAACTAACACTTATGAAGTACATTAAGTACCCAGGGAAAGATTGGAGGTGTTTTAAACTTGGTTAAGCCTCGAAGTTATCCACTATATCTTTTACTTTTTAAAATGCACACCATCTGAAACATGTGCATCCAAGACATTCAGATATAAGCAGTGACCAACTTTCTTTTCTTGTAAGCATTCTACTTTCATGATCAAGGAAGAGGCTGATTTTTATAGAGGACAACTGGGTTTTTTCCTTATCTTGTAACATAAAAACTCCTAGCATGAAGACTACCATGCTCCAAGGAAAGCTGGTTTTTTTTCCAATCAGGTAACCCACAGATCCCTAGCATGCAGGACATCACACTCTGCGTTTGTATGCTATGCATGCTCTGAAGGGCCTAAATGCTTTCACGACATCATAAGTTTCTAGTATTTAATAGAAGGAGAAAACAAGCCCTTTACACATGCTAGGGGCTGAATCAGAAATGTCTGATGTTACTGTGTGCATCCTGTGCATCACCACAAAGGCCATAATACAGCACAGCTATAGTACACTCACAATGAGTCAATAGTATGTTTACAGCAACAAAAAAGAACAGACACCATCTTAGGATGTATTAAAAAACATGTAAAGTATCAGAAGCAGTATAATATTGTATTTAGCTCCAACAAGGCACCTTCTGGTTTAGGGTTGAAAGTGTTTTAGGTTGAAAGCGTTTTAAATAAATGATTTATACTACCAACGGTAACATTGGTACATGTTCTTTGCAACAGTTCAAAATCCTCTGATTCTTCATTCTCATTATTTCCCCTCTGGGGATCCTGCTCCCTTACACCTGCTGGCTGCCAAATTGCCTCTTTTTATGGTGAACTTGGGAGAGGTTGAAAATGCTAAAGGAACTGCACCTGGCTCCGTCTCCCACCCTTCCTCATTTTTGGCTGAAGCTTAAAAAAACATCAGCAAACAAGCAAAAAAGATAAATTTGAAAACATCTAGAAGAGAGCAATAAAAATGTCAGGACAAGAAAAGTTCTACTTTTTGAGGTTTGTTAGTTCAGAAGAGGGGAAACATGAGAAAACACAAGTCTTAAAACCTGTGTGACAAACCACACATACTCAGCCCTATTTACCTCTTCTTTAATTAAAGCTTTCATATTTGCTACTAAGACCAACAAAGCATGCAAAGGAAGGAATATAGCTCTTAGGAAACTACCTCCCTTAAAGGAAACCCCCAATGAATGAAACAACCAGTCTCTTTAGTAGATATTCTGATTTTCCAAGTTCAGAGCATAATGCCTGCTACAGCTGTTCTGCATACCACAAGTTCTCGAACCTGGCTACCAATTTCCCCAATCCAAACCATGATTGGTTTTGAACCAATCTACAGAATACAAGGCCTCAACTTCAGCTCAGAATAAACTCCAACACTATAAATCTATTCAAGCTCCATACATTCCTCACTGAGCGCAAGATGGAAGGGCCCATTAAGGCACAGGCAAATTATTCTGCAAAACACCACAAGGTAGACTGTAGGTTACGGGCGGGTTCGGTCGGGACGGAGATGGCCGGACGGATGGAGAGATCTCTATAGGCAGGTCTTGGGACACAGTCGGTTTATTGTAAAGGCGTGGGTATAGGGGCACTGCTCAGAGCTGCTAGACTCAGCTCTGAGCAGGCCCAAGAGAGCAAGCGAGTAAACGGGTGAGAGAGAGAGAGAGGGTGTAAGAGCAAGAGTGGAAGTAAGAGTAGAAGTGGAAGAGAGGAATAGAGAAGAGAGAATGGAAGTGAGAATGAATAGAAGTGTCTGAAATCCTGGTTACAATACAATAAATCATCTTCTGTACTGAATATTCTAATCGTCACTAACCAATCTAATACAAGATACAAATCCTATAGCATTTACATACAGCCTATAAGAGTTCTTATATTACCATAGAGTGTTACACCTTAACTTCTAAAAACTACTCTTTGGACCCCTTCTGCTGAGCTAGTAGGGTCTGCTCTGACCCTTGGACCTGTTTGCAAGCAGAGGGTATTGTTTCATCAAGAGGGGATTACTTCAGTGGCCATACCATTGTTTTCTAGTTGTTCAGTAACTAAGACCTGGTATTTCAAAAGTGGCTTTCATTTCGATGTTGCCTGTAGTTTTCATATTCCCAAAATCTTTTGTCAGGCAATCATATTTCCAAGGTTTTCCTGTTTCATCCTCCCCAACAGTAGACAAGAGCTGGAATTAGCATCCAAGAAAAATCTTTAGGAAAGGATCCTCTGGACATTGTCCAGTCCACTGCTCAAAGCAGGGTCAGCTTCAAAACTGCATCTACTTTTGCTCAAGGCCTTGTCCAACCAAGTTCTCAAAAACTCCAAGGATGAACACTTGTGCTATGTGGACATCTGTTTGAATGCTTAACAACCCTTATTGGGGGTTGGAACTAGATAACTTTAACGTCCCTTCCAACCTAACCATTCTGTGATTCTACAATTAACTGGTTTTTTTTTTTTTCTTTAATTAGAATTTTCCATGTCACATCCTGCAACTGTTATTAGCTTCTATCCTTTCATGGTACATCTGCAAGAAAAATCTGGTATCCGTTTAAGATAACTATGTGGCTGCTGATCACCCCAGCCATAACTACATGGAGGTGAATCCCCCCCTCTGCTCAGATTACAGCCCATGTGGAAGTTATTATTGTTGATTAATGACAACACTCTTGTTGTTGGCTCATGAGACAGTAGCAGACTTGTGCCTGAACTAAGTAATCTGAACAGACCATGGAAGCACATTTGTCCTTCATAGACCAAATCTCACAGGACCCAATTCCAGCTCAGATCAGAACTACCATTGTTTCTAGTGCATCTGAAACCACTTGTCTAGCTGATTCTCAGCTGACTTTCACTGTCTTTTTCTCTCTCCTAGCCAGAGAAGGGGAAGAAGGGAAGACTTACTACTTCAAATTTATGAGATCAGGATACACCACCACTGCTGCCCTTACTCCTCTGCTTTTTTCTCCCCATTTTTGTTTTGGATTGCTTTTAGTCCTGGTTCTCTCTGCTGGACACAATGGAAGGATTTTCCCCTGTGTACTCTAAGATACAGTGTATTAATTCCCAAACCTATGACAGATTAGCCCTCAGAACAGCAGTTCTGTCTCAAACAGGTAGGCTCACTGGAGATGCTTCAAAGTACTCTTGAGTCTTTTTAAAAGAGTTGCAACAGAAAGTCCTGAGTCTCCTGGCTATTTCAAGTAAGAATTCAGTTCCATCAATGGGCACTAGAAAATCCTGGAACACAGCCAATTGCCATAATGGTTAGAGCAAATGAAAGCACATGACCACCAAAGAGCCCCAGATAACTGCTAGGCAAAGGCTTTCAAGTTAATGTACAAGGCAGGGAGGAGAGACAACAGGCAAAAACAGGGGGGAAAAAAAGAGGAGGCAGGAAAGAAAAAAATATTTCCTCTTGAGACAAAAATAAGCCACTCCCCTACTGGGAAAAGCTGCAATACATTATGCTGAGAGGTGTGTATCAGTAGCTCCAGGACTTTATTCATACAGATACATTAAATATTTGTTCTTCAGGCCCTTCAGCAAAGGTCACCTTGTAACCTCTTGAGCAGAAAAGTTGGGTCAGAATACTGAGGTTAAATGATGGGAGTGATGATGGCCATCAGGTCTGTCTAAACAGACCATGGCTACTCATTCATTGCTGAGAATCCCAAGAAAATGACTCGCAAACCCTCTAAACCCAGGAAGAAAAGAAGTAGCTTACAATTACAATCAAAAATAAAGACAACTAATCATATGTTGGCTGATAAAAGTAGCAGCAGCTTCTGGAAGGCCTTCCATTTCTACAAGCTTAAGTGACACCACCCACACTGAAGTCTCATGGGGCTGCCGCCATACAATTTCTCACTACCTGGAAGAGTCCCAACTCCAACTACGTCAAAGTGTAAAAAGCAGCAAGCTGCTAGGGGAAAACTGGTCACTGGGATTGATCTTTCCCAAAAGTGACCCATAGCCACAGTCTTTTGATAACATAGAACAGGTACGAAAAGCCCAGAAAAAGACAGACTCTACTGCCACGTATCATGGTGAAGACCAAAGTAAAGGCCCAGCTTTGTTTTCCCACTCCTTCTATACTGGTACATATCTATGAAGAGTATTTCCATCCAATATCAAGATTTAAATTTTGGGGCAACATGTAGTCAACCAGGCTATCCACAACTAATGGGAGAGAGTCTGACCCAGCAGTTCAAAACTGTATGCAAGAAAAAGGAAAAAACTGCTCTTATTAAAGCAAAGCTTCAGGATATCTGCCACGTGAAGGCTGGAGTTCCATTTGCCGGTCCTGAAATAGATGGCAGGACCATAACGGAATCAAGTACACCACAAACTATTGATGGAGTCCAGCAGCAGATAAATCACAGCATATTTCTGAGTATCAGGCCATCTCTACCAAGTGGCACAGCACATGAACTGTCTCTCACAACAGAAATGCCCACTGAACTGCAAGTGTTTTCATGCTTCTAACATTACAAGCTTCACGTGCTTAGTGACCTCGCAAGACAAATATGTGTGTCGTCAGCATTTCCTTTAACAGTTTTCATAGATGTGCTTCAACACACATCAAATAGACCTGAGTTTCTGGAAGAATTTCCTTCATTAGGCCCTCCATCACAAGATGTGCCTATTATCACAGTTTAAAACATACACATACAGTTTTACAGATGTAACAATTACATTCTCCATACCCACTGAAAATAAGATGTAATTCTTAATTTTCAGTGAATATATTTCTATTTAAGAGGAACAAGCACTGCCTGGTACAGATGAGCAGGAGAAAGCATAGAAATTCAGTCAGTAAATCCAGTATACGAAAAGTAGCTTCAAAAAATATCACTCAGGAAGAGTCTAAATATATTTCTGCTTCCTCAGAATGTAAGGGGCAAATGAGGTAAAAGCCTCTTGAGATAATCTCTTGCATTATATTTTTGTGACTTGTTCCTTTCCTCAGATGAGAAAATATCAAGTATGGAAAAACAGGGAAGATGTCGAAACAGAGGACTCTATTAAATTCAACATATTATGGGTTTCTTCAAGTTCTGGTGTTTATTATTACAATGAAACACTTCAAGAATGACAAATACTGATCACTGAATTGTGACTTAAACATCAGTTGGAATTGCTGGATGGAAAATAACTCAGCCAAGGAACATGGATCATGTTTTAGACCATTACTATCACCAGTCTTGGTCAAACATAACATCAGGAAGCAAAGAGTGAAACAGCTTTAAGAAACAGCTCTGGTGGAAGCAGTAAGGTAACAGTCTGCCTATCCCCCATGAATTTAGGGAGTACCTAGGCTCACCTAGGATCCAGCTCACTTTCAGATTCTTACACCTAAGCTTCAGGTATAATATTATGTCATCCAAAAGGGCAGACTTTTAAAAAGCTTGTAGATGATCCTGTCATCTACGCCACAGATGACCATATGCCACCCATCCTACAAAATTCACACTTTTATGTGTTCCTGGGTTGAGCCTTTCAAGGGATTGGCCAATTGCATTCAAAGCCTCAATGGGCTCAGCAGTCCTAATGGCCCTCTGAGCCCACGTAAGTCTTATGAAGAAAGACAGGGCCCTCTGAATGCCCTTCTAAACATGGGCAAGCACAAAACCAAAACAATAAATCCCAGTAGGTCATAAAAGCTTTAAGTTCCAAGAAAAGGAATAGAATATCCCTAAATTACTTGTCCTTTCCCCTGGTTTCTATTCCAACCCATTACAAGTTAGGGGGTTTCTATTACAACCCATTACCCAGGTTAGGAAAAATCAAAGAACATATACACTACAGAAACAAAAAAACAAACAAACCAGGAAGAATTGTTGGAAGAGCTTGAAGCATTCCAAAAGCAGAGTTCAAAGCTCTGACAACTATATTTTTAAATGCCAATTATTTCACAAACCCATTCTTAAGCTTACTTATTTTCGAGCAATGACAACTTCACTTTAATCTTCAAATAACTCCCCTGAAGAATTTAACTTTATGGAACTTTGTTCTCTCTCCACTGACAATTCCAGCAATCACTTTCCATCCAAAGAAGAGAGATTAACTATTTTTTCAAAGAAGCACAAATGTGTACAATGCATTCTATGCACTATATTGAGCACCTCACTACAGACAAAAGCAGGGATACAAAAGAAATCTAGCACTGCTATTTCTGTTACATTAATTCCATCCCACATCGTTGTCCTGGTGTTTTTATGAATGTTGCATAGAAATTATAACCATAACATTTTTAAACGTATACACGACAAATACAAACACCAGATTTTTTTTATTTCTGTAATATAGTAAGAATACGTAAGTGCAAGTATTTGCATACGATAATTAAACCAGTTTTCAAAAAACTGTGTTTGGAAAGGAAAAACTTCAGACAGGCATAAAGGTTATAAGACTTTAAATAAAGTTGTGCCATAAACCATCCTGAACTACATTTTTAAATGCCAATTTCCATAATGCACTGTGAAAACTCCAGAAGAAAAAACATGTTTGACAAACACAACATATATTGCATTTTGTTGTACCATGTCACTGAGCCTCTTTCAAATGAATTCAGTACTCTGCTCTGCTGCAGGGGCCCAGGTTTCATTTGCGATTCCCCCCCCTAATCCACATGGGCCAAGAGATTTGGTGGCTGGTTGTTTTTCCAAACCACAGCTCCACCTTGGGAACCATTACTGCAGAACACAGCCCAGGGCTGGGCAGGGGGAGTTACAAGACTGTCCTGAGGAAAGTGTGGAAACGTGACTCCTGCGACGATTAACACGCTCGAGGCAAGCTGTTTGCAATAATCATTTCAGCTGACTTAATTCCCAACAATTAAGCCCACCCAAAACATTCCTCTGGACTCTACTTGAGCACCACTGCAACGTGTCTCTCAAAGTCCGGTAACTTCAAGGATAGCACATACGACACTGTAGCTCGTTCCCAAAGCCGACCACTACGGCGACGAGGGCCGGTGCCTTAGAACGGAATCCCCCACCTCTTTTCCCATCTCCCCGAGGAGCAAAGCGGGCAGGCACGGCACTGATGTGGGGCGTAACACACATCTCAGGGCGGCACGACCAAACTCTAGCAGCTCAACGCCAGCCCCTGCCCTGCAAAGGCAGCGTGCACGACGCGCTCGGGGGACACCTACGTGCGCGTCGCTCAGGCAGGGGCGCGAGTAGGAAGACAGCTAATTAAAACAAAATCATTTTTTTAATTATATAATGGTGAAAAATAATGCATATGTACACACGAACAAAACACGTCTCCCACCTTGTTTCGGGAAAAATTTGCCGCAGACGGGGGAGGAACACGCCCGTAGTCCCCAACCGCCCCCAACCGCCCTCCAGGCACCTTTCGCGGCGAGGAGGCACCGCAGGCCCCACCACCCGGCCGGCAGCCCCCGCGAGGAAGCAGCAGCAGCGGCCGCCGCCGTGTCCCCCTTGGCCCCCCCTTCCCCCGGCTTTGTTGTGGTAACCGCGCAGGCAGCCGGGCGGATACTCACAGGCACGGGAGGAGAGGGAGAGAGACAGAGGAGAGACCACTGGAGGCGGGAGCCGCGCAGCGCTGAAGCCGCTCGCCCCTGCCACGCCGCTCCTGCGCAGCCCCGGCCAACCCCGCGCGCCGCCGGGCGGGGAGAGGCGGTGCCTCAGAGGGGCGGGAAGGGAGCCGGGCGCAGGGACCTCCCGCTGGGAGGTGCCCCTCAGGCACGGATTCTCCACAGAATCGAAGGAGCAAGGAGGGTGGAAGAGACCTCTGAAATCATCGGCTCCAACCTGTGACCGAACACCACCGTGTCAACTAGACCACGGCACTAAGTGCCACGTCCAGTCTTTCCTCAAACACCTCCAGGGACCGTGACTCCACCACCTCCCTGAGCAGCCTGTTCCAATGTCTCATCTCCCTTTCTGTGAAGAAATTCCTCCTAATGTCCAACCTAAGCGTCCCCTAGCGCAGCTTAAGACTCTGTCCTTTAATCCTGTCGCTGGTTGCCTGGGAGAAGAGGCCGATCCCTGCTTGGGTACAAGCTCCTTTCAGGTATTTGTAGAGAGCAATGAGGTCTCCCTTGAGCCTCCTCTTTTCCAGGCTAAACAGCCCTAGCTCCCTCAGCTGTTCCTCTTAAGACTTGTGCTCCAGACCCTTCACCAGCTTCATTTCCCTTCTCTGAACTTCCTCCAGTGCTTCAATGTCCTACCTGAGTTGAGAGGTCCAGAAATGGACATAGTTCTCGGGTAGTGGCCCTACCAGTGCCAACTACAGGGGAAGAATCACTTTCCTGGTCCTGCTGGCCAGCTATTTCTGATATAGACATCAGTCCCCTCCTGCCCTTCTTTGGTTTGTGGAAATGGGATGGAGAGCTGTGACTCTTACTAAGGCCGTGGAGCCCCAAGCCAAGGTGATTTTGCCCCAAGTTAGGGTGATGGTCCCCAAGTTGCAGCAATGTTGCTCCAGGCTGAAGAGATGGGGCTCCAGGTTGAGGTAACAGTGTCTCAGTCTGTCACGGTAATGCTCCAGGCTGAGGTGATGGAGCTGTATGCTCAGGTGGTTGTGCCTCAAGCTGAGGCAATGGGGTTCTGGGTTGAGATAGTGGTATGCTGGGTGGAAACAATGGGCTCCTGAGGTGATAGTGCTCCTAATTGAAATCATGGTCTCTGGATTGACGCAGTGGGGCCCCAGGCTGAGGAAATAGTGCCCCTAGTTGTGGTGATTGCCCCCAGATTTTGATCATGGGGTTCCGGGGTGAGGGGACAGAATCACAGGTTAAGGTTATGGTGCCCCAGATTAAGGCAATGAGGCTCTGTGCTGAAGTGATGGTTTTCTGTGTTAGGGTAACACAGCCCCCGATCAAGTTGATGGTGCTCCAGATTGTGTTGGTGGTGCCCCAGGTTGGGATGATGGCATTCCTGGTTGATGTGCTGGCAGCACATCATATGGACTGGAGGGTGACCCAGGCTGAGTGAATGGTGCCCAGACTGAGGTGACTGTGAGCCACTTTAAGGTGATGGTGCAACAGGACTAGAGGTCAAGGTGACAGGCCCCTATATTATACTGCCAGGGTTGCACCACTGGGTGATGTATCCTGGGGAAATGGAAAGGGGCAACTCACCTGGAGGAGTTCTAGGGAAGCCTGATCCAAAGATTTGAGGTTGGCTCTGGACCTTTCCCCAAGCCACCTTGAATTTCAGTATAATTGTTGTAGAAACATGGATAAAACCTTCAGGCAGTTTCATTACTTCTGGCACTGAGTAGGTAACTGGTGATTACCTACTAGTGATCTGCCTCTGAGAAGTGGTAGTTTCCTGTGTAAGGATAGGAAAGGTTACAGCCCTTTCAAAAGATCAATTGCAGTATCATATCTTAATAATAGCAATGTTACTTTTTAACAATGGAGGAAAGAATTATGTGGAAAGAAAGACTTCCGGGTTACTGATCCACATATTCAAAATACAAAATTCAACTTTATTTGGTCCCATTGCTCATTGGGAAAAAGATTTAATGACATGATCACATTTTTTGCTGAGCATACTGAATTTTGAACTAAAGCAGGGCTGTGCAGCCAAATCAACTACTGTGTATACTGTCCTGTTTCACTTGGCACATGAACACACAAACATACACAGCGGCACATGGTACATATGTAAGGATGTATGTGTGCATACACACATACACACGCGCATAGTTTTTTAAATACATGTAACAATTGTGTCAGAACGCTGCAAGAAAAGAAAGAAGTCTCTTGAGTAATACAACTGAATGTGTCTAAGTTAACCAGAGTCAAGTCCTGCTTGTGTTACACAGTGTCTAATGGAGGTTCCGCAAATTACATTGACTAAATTTTTATACTTGTCATATGTTTCCTTGTTATTTTTCTGGCACCTCCCTCAGTTCACTGTTGAAATGTTGAATAATGACAACTGCAGCTAAAATCAATAGAAACTGTATTTGGAAAACGTGCTACAAAATGCTGAGCCTTTGCTGACCTCACCATGTGAGGTCTTAGGTTCCTCACATTGGACACTAAATGGGTGCTTTTGTCATTTTTTCCTGAGTTCCTGAGTTCCATGTTCCTGATTGCAAATACGCAAAATACAATACCACTGCTTCAAAAGGTGTAGCAAAAGATAACATCAGTTAATATTAGTGTAAATTACATATTTTTTACATTTAAAATACTGAGAAGTATGACATCCAATTTCCATTCCTCTTGCTCTAGGATTCCTATGATTGCTTCTAACAGTGTTAGTTATCCAGGTTTACCTGGTTTATCACCAGATTTACAAGTTCATGAGGACTTCTGGGTTTTGTGCCCTGAACCTTAGAAATTTCTATAAACTCCTAGTATGGCTGTAACTGCGATGCAGCACCACAGCAGTTATAAAAAAGCATGTAATTAATTCAAAATTGTAAGTATGCTAAAAATATAAACTACATATGCACTATACACACTTTTATTTTTTGCCTATAACGTACTTTTTTTGTTGGTTTTAATTGAGAAGTGGTAACTTGTTTTAGTCCCTTTATGGCAATGGGATCTGAGCTGGAAAGGCTGACAAAACAGAAATCAAATGTGAAAAGGCCTACAGGAAAAGTATTCATTTTAATCTTGCCTAAACATTTTAAAGTGCAAATTCATTGAAGTTTAAAGTTTGCAGTACTGTGAAGGTGCAAGTTGAATGACTGTCACTAAAGGCGGCTGCAAAATCAGTGAGGCTTTTTCTAGGGTATGTTACAAAGATAAATGATACTTCTAGCTCAAAGGAAAATAGTGAAGATGCTGAATCCTTCCCTAAATCAGACATCATTTATCTTTTAAAATAAGTAATTGTCTTATCTCTGTAGGAAAGATATTTGCAGTAATGCTTGAATAAGGCAGAATTTGAATCTCTTTTCTCATAAACTAGTTCCATGACTAAGTAAATAGTTACAAAAAGAGACTATAGTAATCCCCAGTTCAGAAAATTGACCTCATTGAAGTCCTTTGTCTTGTATAGAAAAGTAATTTTTAAAGTACAGAAGGGGAAGTTCAAATAACACTGAGGTAAACTTGAAAATTGCTATTAACTTCAGTGGAGCTAGGATGTCATCTAAAATATTAGGAATTGTACCTCAGGTTGAAAAGTCATAGAAACTTACTAAGACCTAAAAGAAAAAGAGTCAAATCTCCTTCTAGCTCAATGGATACACACTTGAGTTGATTTAGACATATCTAATTCAGGGTATGATGTGTAAATCCTAGCTAAAATAGGTGGGATTACTCATTCAGACAAGAAGTGGTTTTGTGCATAAGCACTGCAGGACTAAATTGTTATTGCAGGTAGGTTTGTTTTTTTTATCCTCCTCTCCACTTCTGAGAATTAATACTGTAAGAAAATACTCTCTGTTTACACAGGACTAACAACATTACATGCTCTGCTTCAGGTTAATTTAAAAATTCAATTCCCTTAAGTAGTTTTGTCAGAGGCCCAGGCAGTTTCCTGAATGCATTTGCAGTAGAAGGTTTCTGTCTATTTTCTTGTGTGGATCTTTATTAAGATCCCAGAATAGATCTTGAACTCAGTCCAAAGTCCTGTATATTCTGAAATCTTTGATGAGTAAAGTGTGTGCTGGGAGATGGATATTTGCTTTCTATTTTCTACCTGATGAGAATAACCTTATAAGAAACCTTCTGGCATGTTGAGTCTTATCCAAAAGCTTTCAGACTCTGCAAGAATCTCTGCTGGTCTTAATGATCACATGTATTGAAAAAACCCTGGACCCAAACCCTGGTCCCAGTGAATCATCAGGATGTTTTAACGCATAGTAATTCACATGGGAAAGAACAGCCATTGCAATAGCATTTTCACTGTTATGATGTGATGATTTTTACCTTTAATCACACTAGACATGTTACTTAAATAATCAATTTTGGATACTCTGTGAATGGTCTGAGCTAGCATTTAAAAGGATTTTGTGCAATTTAATATCCACAAAATAGAACAAACTATAATAAAATGACATATAAGTTACTATAAGGACTTTGAATCAGATTAAGGATCAGTGTCTCCTTTGATAAGTGATGAACAGGGGACTTAAAATCACTTCATAATTACTTTTTGGGATTTTGAGAGGAAATACATTGTTATGCAAACCTCTAATACACACAGGCAGGTGTATATGGACATCAGACCACCACACACTGTGAGTTCTGTTAGAAATAGCTTAGAAAATATTGTGATAGAGTAAAACATTTGTTGTAACTCAGAATCATGACTAGCTCCGTGCTGTTCTGTGCCTGTTTCCATTACAGTTCTGCACCATGAGCTGACACGCAACTTCCCTATTACGAGTGCTGTGCCACGGCTATAACAGCCTTCTGGACACCTGCACTATCCATGCTCAGTGTCCTGGCTTGCTTAGCATCATAGAAGCTCAGGGAAATTTGGTGTCTGGTTTTAGAAATGCTGCTCTATGCACTAAAGAAGTTATAAGGAAATGTAAGCATTCACAAGGTCAGAGCATTGGTATTTGTTTTCTTCATCAGGGTGGTAGAGTTCATTTGACAGAAGTAACGTTTTTATAGAGCACGAATGAATCTAAACTACTCCAGCCTCTGCAACAATAACTGTGTTTAAAAAGTACAATTCAGAGGAGTTTTTTTACACCTCAACTTACAGAGCAGTGGCAGTCTTACCAGCTGCTCACCAGTACACTTCTACTGCTAAACACTTCTATAGAGTATACAGGTATCTGTTCTTAAAATGAAGCCCACGGGTAAATGCCTGTAAATCCACTTTTGCGTAGTGTGGTTTCTGTAAGGAAAGCATTGCCCTTTACTCCTACTCTTGTTGCAAAATGTGGAATATGTAAAAATTTTCTTAAGAAAGGATGCTCTTTGAAGTTTGATCTTTGTATACTTTCAAGACTGATCAAGAAGAAGAGAGATGTAATCCTTGAAACAGATAGCAGCTAACAAGCAAGCTCTAAGTGATGTTCATGTGTTAGAAAAACAAATTACTTGTTGGTAGAATAGCCTTGTTAAAGTTTAGGACTTGACCTGCTTCAGTGATCGCACATCTAGGGGGAGGTTAATAAAGCTTGGGGAGAAGGATGTACAACTGATAGTGGACACAAAGAATGCAGAATTTATGGGACACAAGGACATTTGGCAGAACTCCCAAGATAAGGACAAAACCAAACTCAACAATTGTGCTGAAATCAGTTCCAACTCGATAAAAGGTAATTCCAGCAGAGGGAGATCGCAACCACTAACTCAAGGACCACTGACCCAAGAAATCCACCAACTCAAAAGAAGACTGAGCACGCAGACTGATTAGCATGGGAAATGAGAGAATCATTAAGCAATAGAAGATAAAATATTAATTAATAAGAGAACCATGTAACTTGTAGCCATTGAACACTAATCTCTTTGGTTGTTAAAATGTATAAATAGTAAAAAGTTTTGATATTTGGTGTGCTAGATTTGTAGAATACCACTGAGCACCCAGGCTTGTGCAACTCTGAAATAAGTAATCAATATCTCTCTTGAGTCTGTAATTATTGGCTTGCTGCACACCGGGTAATGAAGCTGATTTTTGCAGACAACACTACGAAGAGATCACGGCCTCCCCATTCATCTGTGCTTGGTAGCTGCTATGAACTCGCGAATTTGGTGGAGTTGTGGCTGTGCTGCACCTATGGCAAGATGAACAGGTGTCCCAAGCACAGCTGAAATATGGCAAGCCTTGTGCCCTTCCAGGAATTTGTTCTCAGATCTACCACAAACAGATATAAAATATACAACGGAGGGAGGGTAGTGACAGGAGGGCTGTCAGGCTTCTGTTGGGGTAGTAAGGCTGGGTTTTTTAGAATCACTGTTGTACCATTTTCATCGCTGTTCTATTAACTTTTTGTTTCTGAAATCCAGTTATTTATGGCTTCCTTTGGCTGATCGGAGGGGTTCAGGCAGACGAGTGCATAGATGTCCGGACCTCTGAGATGCCCCAAGCCAAGGCTTTTGTCCTGAGCTCTGGCCAGGGCCTCGATGACCCGGTCTGATCATCCCGGGCCCCTCTGGGCTGAGCCGCCGCCTGTGTGCTTCAGCCCCTGTGGCGGAGAGGCGTCCCGTAGGTTTCCGCGGGGCCCAGCTCCGCACTGCAGCCGGCGGGGATCCCCTCGGTTCGTCCGACCGTACCCCTTTCCTGGCCTGTACGTGAGCACACCTCCAACCCCGCCACGGCGGAGCCCCCCGGGACAGAGCAGGGCGCATGACATCCGGACCCCACAGTGGGGCGGTGCGGCGGGCGCACATGTCCCGGGCCCGCCCGCCCGGCAGGCACCGCCCCCGCCTCCGCCTCCGCCCCCTCCCCGGCCGGACACCGAGCGGCGCGGCGGGGCCTCCCCGGCTGCTGCCACGGCGCTCGGCTCCCGCCGCCCAGCGCGGGGCAGCGCTGCCGCCAGAAAGCGGCCCGGCCGCCGCGCACCCGCCTGCCGCTGGGCATGAGCTCCGGCTCCCCC
>NW_024582083.1:7747553-7811017 GCF_017639235.1 Corvus kubaryi
CGGCCGCCGCTGTGGTCGGCGGCGGCGAGGAGGAGGCGGCGGAAGACGAGGAGGACGAGGATCCCGGCTCATCCCGTTTCGTGCTGGCGGCGGGGCTGGGGCTTCTGGCCGTGTCCGTCGTCCACCTGGGGCAGGAGCGGGCCGAGGCAGGGGGCGGCGGGCCGCCGTGCCTGGCGCTGCTGCTGCTCCGCCTCGCCCTCTACGTGGGCTGCGCCGCCGCTGCCGCCGCGCTGGGCACCCTGATCGTCCTGATCTGCCGCGGCCGCCGCCGCTTGCCGCCGCCGGACTTCGCCGCCGTCGCCCCGGTCCGGCCGGTCGCGGGGGTGAGTAGCGGGAGGGGAGTGGAGCGGGCGGCGGCCGCGGCGCGCCCTCCCTGCCCGGCGGCGGGGCGGAGGTGGCGCGGCCCTCGCTCCGCCGTGGAACGCCGCGCCACCCGAACCCGGTGTCCTGCTGTCCTACCGCGGCCGCAGGAGCCTGCCCGCACTTCGCCGCTCGACAGGGCTTTAAATGGCAAAAGTTGTGTTGGAGGGTAGCAGGCGCACCGGAAAAAGCAACACTTTGCTCTGAGAGAGACCTCCGGATTGCGGGAATGCTCACGGTGGTTCGCTGTTGGCTATGTCTCAAATCCTTTCTGCGCCTTCCGTTGAAATGTCATTGGTAAAAGAGACGGTCAAAGAGGGAGCTTAGTGTTACTTTAATGCGTTCTCTGAAGTTGAACGGCTTCAGATAGTGTTATCATAGTGCCATTGTGTACTCGAGCCGTTGCAGAGCTCTGTGCAAAAGGGAAACAATTTCATTTTCTGTACATATTCCAAAATGTACTAGTTTACAAGCTCTTTGTAACCCGCACCTTAGTATTTTTTGCGCTCTTTCGAGTGGGACTGATAGCACAAGGCATTTGGAAACTTTCCTCCCATCTACAACCCTGTTCCCCATCATTCAGTGCTTGGGAGCTGATCCCACATGGGCCTGAAAAACTAGTGCTGAAAATTGAGAATCTGCCCACTTTCCTGCTTTGCCATGGGTCACAGGGATGTGGAGTTTAATGTCACAGCTGGTGACTCCAGCCAGGAGCCCTTGGCCCCTCACTGGTGAGCTGTAAGTGTGTTAGCACATGAAGTGCTGCAGCGGTAGGCTGTACTGTGGAAGTGTTATTTCCCTTCGGTAGTGTCAGGATACCTGAGAGCACTCTACAAAGGAAAAGGAACGGAATTTGTGCCACCTAGGTGTGCAGCCTAGCTGTTCTGGTAACCCAGTTTGTTACATTTATACACGTACACTTCTTGGTAGCAGTAAGTAGCGCTATCACGTGTTCCTGGGGCTGCAGTCGATGTAGCTGAGTTTGCAGAACACAGGGGGTGCTGGCGGGGCAGAGAACCTATTACAAATCACTTGCTGATACAGTTGTCTGTCTTTCTGTCTTTTCAATCAAATTGCTAACAACCTGTAGTAATGGCTTATTCCTTCATTCTTTGACCTAGGGAGAGAAAGAGCCTGTGCTTGGGAGCAATATGCTTTTCCTGGTCTGCATTTAGTGGAAGCTGGCAGGATATTGTTGTCAGTAGGGATCATTTGGCCAGGGGTTGTTGAATTCAATGGATAATACAACTTGCAGAGGTGCATTCAAGATCTATTTGTGGTTCTTTGTGTGATACTCATTTTGTCTTCTTGGTAGAATTTTTTTAAACATCCTCTTTGCTTTGAACACTCAAGCTCACACTCAGCTTTTTGAAGGAAGTCAAGAATAAATAAACTGTATGAGCATTAAGGAAGTGAGAAGATGTAATGCACAAAGTGATAAGCAAAAGGTACCTGTATGTAGTGTATTATGTGGGTACAGCTAGGGATTGTTCAGCTGGTTTTTGCCATAGGAGTGCTAGGGAACAAATGTGTGTTAGGTGCATAACCACCTTCTAGTAAAGGATTATATGCTTTTGTGTTTAGCTGTTCTGTTATGTTACACCAAACAGAAAAAATGTAAACAGATCAACTGGTCATCAAAGCAACAATTCCTGTTGCTTCCAGATTTACAAGAATAAATGTTTCAGTGCTAATGCCATAATTCCAGTGGCATTTATGTACTTGTATCCTTATCTGAACATCTGGATGTGCGTTAACTTACTTTTACATAGTACCAAAAAGATCTATACATAAACTTAGCAATTGAAATCTCCTGGCTGCCACAATGAGGAACAACTTTCAGAATTGTGAAACAGCCAAACAATAAAAATCAATTTAATTTGGGAAGCCAATATTTAAAGAAAAAAAAATTGTATTGCTTTCTTTGTCTCCCCCTTTGTGAAAAATATAAACCTACTGAAAAATGTAAGCCTGCTGAACAGCAGTGGAACTAGAAATGTCCAGAGACAAAAGGTCACTTCTGTTACTGTATCATCTGTACTTTCTTTTTGTGGTGTGTTACTGTGCATTTCTCTTGAAGATGTTCTCCTGGTGTGTCCAGCCGTAGGATTTGTGTATATAAATAGTGCACACATGCTGTTGCTTTGTGTAGTCTAATTTGTAGTGTTTGCATTTATTGTAGCTCTATGGCATATGTTTGTTGTTTCAGAAGGGAATTGAAATTTGGTATTTAAAATTCACTGGGAAGGCAGCAGTACCTGCTAAAACCTTTTTCCCAGGATTGTTTCTTTACCCTCTCCCTGATTCTCTTAAAATTTTTCTTTCCTCCCTCTTTGCACTGTTCCCAAAAGTTACATACATGAAAAGGATGTCCAAAAAATGACTGAGGTATTTCACCCTTTCTATTTAGAAGATGTAATTCCAGGCATCTAAATTGGGTTTCTCATACCTTCAATTTATAGTTTTGTTGATTTCTTTCTGGTACAAAGTGGCTTCAGGACTGCAAACCTTCTTGAAGACTTTTTCTGAACACGATTTTGTATATGTGTAGCAGACTTTGTAATTGGGGCTTCAGCAACATGTAGGTGAAGAAAATAAAATTTTCTAGATAGGCAGCATATAAAAGTGTAGGCCATTCACTAAAGCTTCCTGCTTTAGTTATTCTTTTCATTTTTCATCCTTTTGCATTTACACTGCTTTTTATCATTCAGTTGTTATTGTCATGTTTTTCATAGAGCCTTGTGATCATTTTGTCCTTTCTTGGAGCCAGTAGTAGGATGACTGTAAAGCTATATTTTTTTCGGTCTTGTTGTGTCTTTTCCTCAAGAATAAGGAAGATTATCAGGCCACCTGTTGGCCTAATAATTAGGAAAAAATGTAGTAAAAACCTTATTATGACTGGCATCTCACTCTTCATGTGTTTTGTGTACAAACTTTAGACAGTTCAATTTTCATTGTTTGAGTGATTTTTCACATTGGGTTAAATGAGGAAACAGTAAGTACTCAGGAATAAATATTTACTCTAGTGGGAGTCAGACTCAGCTCTTGGAAAGTTAGTGGGAGTACTCTTGATCAACTTCAAAGGGAAGTTGGATGGAGTCCCTCGTGCTGTGCTGAATAAAGGGAGTTTTTTGTGTGTTCTTAATTTTGCAACCACTTAGCATGTGAGAGTTCAGTGCTGTTAATTTTCATGGACGTGTTCATGTAAGTGAGGAATATGAGTGAGGAAGTGCAGTGTTGCAGGTTTGGATTTCAGAAGAGCAAGGTGTATGCCTTTTTTTCATTTTGCTTGAACTTGCAACTACAGAAGCCATCTTCTCGAACGTGAAGCTGTGCTTTGTCCATTTTTTATGTAACTCCTTTGGGACTTGAAAGGTGAAGACTTCCTCCTGAAGTCAGGTATCTCAGCAAGAACATTTGAAATCTTCTAAGAATTGCAAAGCAAACCGTGTGATTTATATCCCCGTGATAAATTGTGCTTTCAGTGTAGTTTTTCTGTATGTGACAGCTCTGTTCACAAAGATTGTCTGGGCAGTCTCCTGTCTTCCACATAAAGATCTGTGTTTCATTGGAAGAGCTGTGTACAGGCAACTCATAATAGTGTCTTACTTATTACTTTAAGTACTTGCAGTCACTGATAATATTGGTAAATAGTTTCTATTGATATTGAAATAATGGGAATTGAAAGAGTCCTTGAAATTGTATGTTATATTATTGTCAAGTATTTTTCAGCACTTTGCAGGAGCTGTTTTAAAATGAGATTATTTGTGGTGGAGAGGAACAGCAAAATGCAAGACAGCAAAAAGGCATGATGACCCAATTGTACTTTAGTGAGAATGTCTGTTTTAAAGGGGATTTTCGCTTCTCAAGTACCAGTGGACTCAAGTACCTTTGCTACCTGCTCGTAGCAAAGGTAGCCCTAGGTTAGAACATGTGTCAAGTTTTAAAATTCAAGCTTGCTCCCAAAACTGCTTTTACCTTGTGTGGTTGTAGTGGGAGATTGCTTTGACTCGTGTGAAGAACCATGTTAACCAAGTTAGTGGGAAGGGAAAGGAAAACACTTTTTCCCATGTTTATGTGAGTTGTTTCTCTGCCAAAAACCTGGCAGAGATGGAGTTTTCTTTTCAGCATAATGTTTCAACGCTGATTCAAAGCAAAAGCTCTGAGTAATAGAGAGCTGGGTTATCAACTTCATTTAAATAATGCAAAAAAGAATGATTAATTTGTTAGATTTAAGTACTGCATTTTAAATTCAGATTAAATGAATGACACTCTGTATAGAGAATGGTCTACCTAGTCTGTCTGCAGAAGGGTAATAAATGTGCTTTTTTCCCATTGAAAAGGGTACACTGATTCTAATGTCCTATCATTAGTTTTCTACAATTAACAGTTGTCAATTTTTTTTTAGTATTTGTTTAAAACGCATTTCCTGACATACTTGGTCGCTCTTGTTTACTTCAGTTTAATAGCTCTCAATTTTTAGTATTACACTTTTTCTGTCCCATCACACTACACGTGATATGTTTTATGTTCCTAAAGGTGTGTTCCATCCTTGAATGTGGATTTTTGTGAATTTGCCATTAGTGGAGGGGGCATGGGTAAATCTTTTTTTCATTGGATCAGGTAGTTGTTAAAATATCTGAATCCTGGAACATAGTACTGCTTTTTATCCAAGCCATAGGAGGATGTGTAGTGAAATGGAAATGGTCCGAATGTTTCAAATGGGATGGCAACTAAACCTAGGTTGAGTATCTGTTACGGTATCCAAGCTGAGCGCTCTGCCTTTTGTGAAGAACGTAGGGGAAGCAGAGAGAAAGGACACAGAATCTTATTTTGCTTCACTGTTGGGCTTTTGCCATAAGATGAAGCTTGTGAAGGTAAGCTTGCAGGAGCCCCAGAAGCTCTGGGAAGTAGAAGGTTTGTCATCTGTGGGCATCAATTTCAAGTGGCATGCAAAACAGTTCTTGAGGTAATAAGTAGTTTGGAGAAGCTGTGAGGGAGAGGAGAAGCTTCCTAACTCCTTCTAGTTTTGATCTTTATGCCTTAGTAAGATTCAAAAGTATTTATGTGTTTTTTCTCAACCTAAAGCCAAGGATGTTCTATGGTCTTTTTCATTCTCTAGCTGCACAGGGGATATTTAGAGCTCTGATATTGCAGGATTTTTGTAAAAGCAATAGCAGTCTCTGGTTGTTGCACTTTTCTCATGCTTTAGACTGTCTTGGGCTTGCAACCAGATATCCTGGTCTACTGCCAGTCTTTTAATTGATGGGTTGTTTCTGGATGGAAAGGAGAAGATATGTTTAATTTTAGTGTTTTTAACAGAACTCAGAGTATCATACTTTTGTTCTTAGTTCTGTCTCATTTATAGGCAGGTCAACAGTGAGTCTTTGATGATGCAGTTGAATTTACTACTAGGAAAGTTCTGAAATTAAAATAATGAAAATACATTTTAGCATTTTTTACTGATTTCATGAATATTTTAAAATGTTACAGGAATGTTGCATGAATTGCAAATGTTCTGTTATAGTTCAGCAGGGGCCTATGGTTTGGACATTTCTGGTACAGTTTATTTTTAGGGATCTCTGGAACATCTGTTATAATTTTATGGCTTTTTCAGAATTGAAACTTTGTTAGGACCACATATGCTGTTTACCTGCAAGAGTACCTGTGAAGTGATAACTTTATTATCACAGGAGACTGACCTCAGGAAATCAAATATTTTTCAGACTGTCTCTCACTTCTTTGTCCCATAACTCCTTAACAGTGAGCAGACATAGTTTTCCACACAGCCTTTTATTCATCGTGTATATTTAGAGATTTCTGGTCGTCTCATGCAGTCCCTTCTGATTCATTTCATTGTATCCTATGTTGTTGTCAGCTCTGCATTGTATTGTGCTTGACATTTAATTTTCTCAACTCTGTGTTAGATCGACGTCTCATATTTTGCTGTGAATTGCACTGTTTTTACCTTTGTAGGGACTGTTTCTCACTTGAACAGTGTTTTATGATTGAAAACATAACCAGGGAGCTAGTTAATTTCTCCTGATAACCAAGCTCTGCTGAGTCAGTAAGGATAGATGGCTCATGGAGATCTTACTGTCCAAGTCTCTTGCAGGGAAATACTAAGGGTGGACATAAAACCTCTGCAATAAGGTCAAGAGTGAAGGCATCCTGAATTCAAGGTATGCTTTAACACTGAAAATAGTATAGACATGTATCAGAAACTTTCTGAAAATAAAATCCGATAAAGTTCTCTTTATTGCCACGTCTTGGTTCCTTGCTCTCTGCAAAGGAGAGCAGCAAAATTTACCCAAGGAAAGAGCCAGTTACATAGAATACTGTATCCTTTCCCAAGCTGTTACTTTAAGTGGTTATATAAAAGTAAATTATGTAGCCATAAGGGGAACAGATTTGTGCTGTGTCTATGGGAGGTTTTTGTGACCAGTCATTCTATACCATTTTTCCCCCTATTAAATATGTGAAAGAGAACAAGTTAATGATAATAAAATTAACGATGATGGTTCATTTGGCATGTTTTGTGGTGCTCTTGAAAAGACAGAACTCCCTATAAAATGTGTGTAGTGGGAAAATTCTCGTGCAGGGAGGGTATAGCAATAGACCATGCAGGAGTTTCTCTCTGGTTGCTAAGCTGAGACTCTGCAGCTCAAGCGTGATTTTGTGCTGGTTTTTCTAGCTTGCCAACAATTTAGTTTTCATGCCATACGGCTCTTTTGGCCTTGAAGTATAGACCATAGGTTCTTCTTGTCTCTTTTTACTGAGGAGGAGAGTGTGGAAATGTTCAGTAAACTGGGGCTATGCCTGTACTTTGAGAATTCATGTAAGACTTTGTTTTGATGACAATATGAAATATTCCAGCACAGGATAATGCTGTATTTATTGCTGAGCAGAGATTTGAATGCTAACTTACCAATTATTTCTTGGCTGTACTTGTGAGAATGAAAGTAATACCTGAGAAATATTTCATTTTCATATTCTTATTCTTAGCTGTCCAGTATTCTATGAAATCTCAAGTGAAGAAAGTTCTGCCCTGCTAATCAAGTTTTTACACTGTTACAGTTTTACCAGTTTTAAACATGGTACAGTTAAGATAGAAGATCTCCATCTGATAAACACGGTTTACACATTCCAGGAGCTACTATATTAGTAGAAATAATGAGATGATATCATAAAATCATTATTGAGATAATGATGCTTAAGATAGTAGGATTAACATGCTTAAAGTATGTTGATTTTTAAATTGGTAGTTATGGTATCCCTTAATGCTGAATGTGACAAGTACATACTTGCTATGTAATCCTAAATAGGTCTGTAAGTATTAATTAAAAAATATTAACTCTTGTGAATAGGAAATTTATTTTTGCATCATTAGTTGAAGTGATGTTTAAATAAGAACATCTGGATGAAGTAATATGTGGATAAGAACACATCAGTCCACTTCTGTTAAAAATGAATTTATGGAGAGTTCAGTGAACTATTGTTTGAGGCTGTGACTCTTTATTGTCAAGGTCCAGTCTGATGTTAAGTTTACAAAGATAAGAGGAAAGTTAATAAGGCAACAGTGGGAGGAGCAAGTAACTATGAGTAATTGGTTGTTTTTTGTATGCTGAATTAGATGCAGTCTTTTCCTTTTAGATCAGTGATTACACTGTCTCATCCACAATGCCCGTTTATATTGTGGGATCTGTCATGATCTCTGTTCTAGTTTTGTTGTAATTTAGTTAATATAATAGGAATAATTGTAAATTTTTCTCTGTTTCTGGCCTTAATTCCATGGCAGAATAAGGCTGCATGTGGTATGCCTGTAGCAGGCTGCTGTGTTTTAAAAATTGCATTTGATGACAAGTGTTGCAAATGGATTTCTTGACAGTGGAAGGTACTCCTGTGTTCTCTGCGCTTTGCCATTTATTGAGTGTTGTTGCTGAAATACCTTCTTAATTCTTTATTATTTGACATTTATTGTTGTCTTCAGAACTAATTTTAAATTACTTAAACTGTTTAAACCAATAAATGACATTTACTTAATTTTTGTATCTGTAGGAGACTAAACCTAAGACAAAATTTCACGTTCAATGTCAGACTTTTTTTTCCTTGGCCCATTCAGGCTGTTGTTTTCTGCATCTTAAATAACTTTCAAAAGTATCAAACAATGAGTGTTGTTTAGAAGTCTACAGGAAATGCACACATCCTTTTTTTCAGCCTGTAAGCAAAGTCAAAACTGAGGAAAACTTCAACTGTTCCAGGAAACAGGCCTCCCTGTTTGTTAGCAACCTCATTCTAAGCATGTACTTTCAAAATATGCTCCACCCCTACCCCTTCAAGTCCTTCTGTTAAGTCTTATTTATGTTTCAGTCTGGTTTCTGTCATTCTTTACCAATAAAATCTACAGACTGGAGCCCAATTAAAAAAAAAAAAATTATTGAGGACTGTGATAATGCAAGTCAGGAACATGCCAGCTTTTAATCAGCATAAAAGAGCATCTAAACTAGAGCTTTGACTGTGTTAAATCCATTTACAAATGTGTTTGGCTCAATCAGGGTTATGCCAACTATTTCATGAAACCGAGCACCATTTTTCTTTAGATGAATGACATGAAGAAAAATGTGAAAACATTCAAATCTAGGCTTTCTAGCTGAACCTGTTCTCTACATATGCCCTCCATCTGACTTGAGTCAGGGGTGGGAAGAAAGTCTTTCAGTGAAATATGCTGATTTTTTTATTCTCTCAGCTGTTAGAGCTGAGCTTGGACTGTGAATTTTCTGAAATCCTTCTGTTATCACAGATGTTGGTTATCTGCATTACTAGGTTGTTACTGTTGTTTTTAAGGTGTTTATTGCCATATGTCATCTAACTTGAAGGTTCCTGCTTTTTAAATTAATTCATTAATTAATTCATGTCACAGAAACAGTACTTTTTGAAAGCAAACCTAAACTAACAAGACTTAAGTCTTGATTCTGCTAAATGCAAGTTCATAAAATGGGAAGGAAAAATGGGTTTGATCAGCTGTTTTAGGCAAGGCACCTTTAGATCTGATACATTATCAATCATGAAGTTAAATTCACAGCTCTCTGAAGAGTCATCAACGATCATGAATAGTTCAGGTTGGAAGGAATATCTGGAAGGCATCTAGATCACCCTCTTGCTCAGAGTGAGAAGGATAAAGAGATGGAGACTCCATAGCCTGTCAGCACCCCTATTCTGATGCTTGAGCAGCCTCATGATTAAAATAGTTTTGCCTTGTGATGGGAATTTCCTGTGTTGCAATGTTTCCTAATGTGCTGTGCATCTGCAGCAAGAGTCTGGCTCACTTTTCTCTGTATGCTCTCATTCAGTAGTTGGAGACAGCAGTAAGGTCTCCCTGAACGTTTTTTTTTTAACCTGATCGAACCCAACCAGTATCACAGCTTAATGGTTGAATTCAATGATCTTAGAGGTATTTTCCAACTTAGGCAATTCTATGATCACTTCAATACATTTGAACATTCTTGTTTATTCAAATGTTGGTTTCTCCTCTGCTCTTGAAAATGTTTTTTAATGAAGCTGAAACCTTGTTTTAAACCAAGGTGGTTTTTTTGCTCTTTGCTTTTCTCTCCCACAGTCCATGACTTTATGCAATATCTGTATGAGTATGGAAAAGTTCTCAGAAAGTCCAATACACTATGCATCTTTCTTTGCCCTTCAGTAATTACATTCATGCAGCAGCAAAATCACTATTGCTAGTGATGGTATTCACTTTTTACCTTTTACATTCTTTTTGATCATGACTTGAACAACTGTATTTTTTTTTTTTTTTACATTAATAGATGGTGCCTTTTAGAAGTCAAATGTACCAACTGTAGAGGATACTCTCAGTGGAATGTGTTCTTGCAAGCTGAAATCTGAGTTTGTGTCTGGTATTCAAGAGGCAGCATTTTGCTGAGGCAGTAGCAGTTTGCCTTGTTCTTAAAATGAATGTTCAAGTATGAAGCATAAAGTGATCAGTTCCTGCTTTGTGGAATTGCGTAGATGGGATCATAATGTGGTGATGTGGAGCAAGCTACTTACCTTCTTGCAACCATAGATCCTCTCTGAAGGTTGCTTTTTTTTCTTTCTTTTTTTTTTTTTTTTTTTTTTTAAGCTTGTGTTTAAACCACTTTTGAAAGGAGTGATTTGGTGAGTACTGCATTGGAGCACTTACTGATGCTTTAGGCGATAAAAAAACCACTTCCTGCAATGTATGGGATGCAACTGTTGATGCCTCAGTTAGCTTGAGGTCACTGACCTCCATGCAGGTATGACTCAGTTTAGCAGAAGGATTAGTCTTGTAAGATACCCAAGCTGGCATGTGTGTTAAAGAAGATGGAGTGTGTTGAGCACAGAGCTTCAGTCAGAATTGTGGGCTCATGTTTAGGAGCTCTTTCTTCACAGAAAGACCTGAACGAGTTTGTTTAATTGGGCTTTCTGAATCCCTTCCCTTAAGGTACTTGGGGTGTTTAAGGTCTCTGTGAGTCCATCTCCTCTCTTTTTAAATTTTTAAATCATGCAGTTGCCTGCTGCAAATAAAGCAGAAGAATCCTGAAGTAGTTGTGTGACTGTCGTTAACACAGCTTTGTGTTGAGGAAGTGTGATAACATTAGCAGCCAGAGATGATGTATTGGAGCCTTACAAATACTGTTAGGTGTCCTTACAAAGAGCAAAAATACTTTCTCTTGCTGTTTAGATGGGTATGGCTGAAGCCTTTGCCAGTGTTCAGGTCAAAATGTGCTTGGAAACCTATAGCAGTTCACTAAATACGCTGTTCTTACACCTCATTAACTACAGTTTTGATAGTGAGGGGAGGACTGCAAATGGAGGCAAATGTGCTGAGGTCTTGCTGCTCCTGCCATTGACAGTGTTGTCAAGAAGGGAAGAAATCAGCTGAAAGACCACAGTCATGGTCTCCGAATAGCGACTGGAAGAAGTCTAAGGGGTGTTGCCATACTCACCGAAAAGGTGGAACAAATCAGCAGTGGGCAGGAGGGCACTCAAGGCATGGATAGTACCTGCCACGTTGGTGTGTTTTAGGTGTGAGCAAGCCTGAAAAGCTTTATTTTGCTGATAAAAGTAGTGCTTAGACTCCCTTATCTGAGTCCTATTAGATGAACTTTGTTAGACTCTACATGCATGTATCTGAAGTAGAAGCAAAACATTAAACCAAAATACAGAATATTAGCCTGCAAATTGGCTGAAATAACAGTATATTTAAGAACATTAAAACAGTGTTTTTACTTTAAGTTTATACTTCTTTCTTATTCTATGTGTGGTGAATGTTGGAGGGATCGGGACGTTTCTGAAATGCTCTCTCCTTACGAAGGAGAGTGAGCTCCAAGCTGATTGACAGTGGGGAGAGTTTCTATTTCTGTTTTGAATTATACTCCTTTCTATATAAATACATCATTAGTCACTGCTCTTTGTCTATACTCTGAAAAATGTTTCTCCATCCGCCCACCTGTTTGGACACTGTGGGAGTGAATACTCCAATATAGACAAATATTTGTATAGGACAGCAGCTTAAAATGCAGAGAGCCAGAAGTGTCTTTGAAGAAAGAAGCCCAAAAGAATGTGAACCAAAATTGCTGTAGGAGATCTAAAGGCTTCTCTTTTGTTTTAAAAGTATTTTATGAGGGTAAATTAAGTCCATTGTCACAGTAAGCTATAAAAATACTTTATTTGCTGTGAAAATACTGCATAAAAGGGTTCCAGTTGTTTTGTTACATGCATGTCCTATTCTCAGTGCATTGACTTGCAAGTAAATGCAGCTCCCCTCTACCAAAAAAACCTAAGATAATTTTGCAAGCTGTACAATGTACGATACACAAGTGTTAATATGTGCTTAGTGAACAATGTATAATAACCTCACAGACAATTGACACTCCTGTTTTAACCACATGGGCTGGCAATATTTGTGTAAAGACCAAATGATACAGTACCGTTGCCTTGAATTCCAGTTATTCCTTCTGTAACTTTTGGTTTATTCCTTCCTCATATGATGTATTTTCTATTTGAATTTCAGAGTAATTGGTCTGGAAGCTCTCATGATTCAATTCAATCAAGAAGAGTGGTTATTTCTCACAATATGGATAAAGCACTGAAAGAAGGTGAGTTTCAGGTGCATTAGAGTCTGAATATCTCCTGTCCTTTTTAGCAAACCATAACTGCACAATATTCCAAGACTTTACAGTATGTCCCTGGTTTCTTCCATGATATGAAATGGCAAGGTCTTAGTCTTTTCAAGAAATCCACTGTAGTAAGTAATGTGATGTTGTTTTTTGCAATTCAACTGATATATTGTCATTTTAATGCCTATTTTTTTACAGAAATACATTGAAATACAGTCCTTTAAACTTGTGCATAAAGCAAAGGGATAACACTTAAAATATTCTTGACTGGGTTTTCCTGACTTGAGGAATCCTCTGGACTCTTTCATACAGTCTTCCCATTTAGTGCAATTCTTGCCATTAAAACTGAATCTAAAATCAACATTTGTATTTCTGGATGATACAGTCTATCAGCCTTTTGTAAATATTTTATCTAATTTTGAATACTTTTTCCTTTAAGATTTCTTTGCAGAACTTTTTCCAATCTTTTTTGTAAATGGAGGGTATCTATGAAAATTATCATTGCTTTAAACAGGTTGGTTGTTTTATGACAACTTGGTATGTGTTATGTTTTCAAAGTTATTTTTATGAATAGCTTTTACCAGGATATGTAGCAAAAATATAAAATTAGAACACTTTACCTACCTATGTCATCTTTTCTGAAGGTGAACTATTACAACATAATTGTAATTTATTCTTAGGAAGCATTTTCAACTGGAATCGGTCAGATTAGGGGATTCTTGTTAATGTGAAAAGGATAGTACAGTCTAAACATTATATGTAGAAACAAGCACAAAAAACCTGTTTGCTGTGTTGTCTCATATGTGTATTTTATCTTTTGGATAACCTGCCATGGAATTTGAAAACTTTGACATAATCACAGAATTTGAGGTAGTGGGGTTGTCTGGGGACAGAAAACAGGCATTGTGGAATGTCGAGGGAAAGATAGTTGTGTTACTCTTCCCTCCTGGTACTTGCATGTAGGAGTAACTTGTTTCTGTAAAAATGTGGGAGCTGTCTTCATTTAAAGTGTTTATCCCACAGATCATTCAGTTGGATGCAGGAGGCCATCCCTGCTCAGTAAGGCTGAAAGAAAGTTACTAATACTTAAATGATTCATTTTTCAGAGTTAAGTGCCTTATGCTGTGACAGCTCACACGCCTTTCAACTATTTTTTTTTTTTTGGAGTAGCTTTTACCCTCCATTCTCACACTGAATTTTGGAGAGCAAACTTGTCAGATTTCGTTTTATTTCTTCCAGGCCTAAGTGATGCGGCCAACTTCTCTGTTTTGCAGTTGACAAAGATGAGAGTGTACTTTTTGCTCTACCGTACAAAGTGTTTTGGGTTTGAAAGGTGACTGAGTCATCTTAAGTTTGAGATACTGAATGCAATCCCAAAAGCAATAGTTTCTTTTTTATGAGCACAAAATGATCAATCTCTATGAAAATAGACAGGACTTCTTGCCTGTGACAGTTCTGAAATTTGTAGTTGTCTTGATGTGAATGGTTTTGTTTGGGTTTTTTCCAAAGGTTTGTGGCTCAATAAAACTTTATTACTAGTGATATAAAAAATACCATCTGTATTTGTGTTTCCAATCTTGGACTGATTAGGAGTAAAGTATTTATAAATTCCAGGAATTTTGGACAAGTTTTTGCTGTCTAGATGTAACGTGCTACCCAACAAAATGCTTTAGAAAGCCTTATTCATTTAGCTAGGAGACTTTCAGTTGTCAAGAGGTTTTAATCTTGGGGACCAGTTCAGACTCCTAGTGCCTCTTGAGGTTTAAGAGTAGGTGTTGTCAGATTATCACAGTCAATAGAGTTTTGGGGTGTGGGGGTTTTTGTGGTTTTGGTTGTTTTTTTGTTTGTTGGTTTTGGTTTTGTTGTTGTTTGGTTTTGTGGGTTTTTTGTTTGTTTTTTTTTTGTTTTAACATATTTTACTTTACCTTAGAGATGCATGGATTACATTTTTGGGAAAACCAATGTCATCTGATTTCAGAAATGCTGTTGCTGGGTGTGAAGAGACAGCCCTTTGGTTGATTCTGATTTCTTCAGCTGTTTTTCATTGTTGTGTAATTAAGTTTGCCTGGGGTTTACTGTTAATTGCTAACTACCTTGCACCCCTCCAGAACTGCCTGTTGACTGTCGGTCATGCCATGTTTTTGCTGGTGTTATTGCCAGTCTGCGTGGACTTTTCGCTCTGAGTTTAGTATGGCTGACCTGAGGTTCTATGTCACTTCAAGCTGCCACTTGGCTTTATTGCATTTTTCCTGATGTTCTCATCATAGTCTGTTAATGTAGTTGGAAGGATAGATAGCAGTCATATCCTTGGTTTAACTAAAGGAATCATGCGTGTTTCTGTTTCAAACATCAGTCTTATTTCAATAACTATTAGATGTTTAGATAGTTCTCCTGTCATGGTCAGTGGCTGATACTGGTTGCCTGTGTCTTATATAGATTCTTGTATCACCACAGCCCATGTAGTAAAGTTGTTGGGAATCATCCTTATACAATGTGCCTCACACTAAACACCACCAAGAGGGAACCTTGGTATATTCTGGTTTACAGCTCCGCCCTAAATGTCTTTGCTATTTTCCATTAGGAGCAGAGTTGTGTAACAGGTTGGTGCTTTAGAGTGCTGCTTCATTATTAATTATAGCATACTTGCCTTAGCTGTAGATAAAAGGTGGAGGAAAGCTGTGAATTAGCCCTGCTACGGTATGTTGTGTTTTATGAAATCTAAGTGCTCAAAATCAGAACAAGTGTAAGGTTATGAAGAGATTTTCCTTGTTGAATATAGCAGAAAGAAAAGGCCTTTAGTTGTCAGCCCCGAGTCTCCTTTTCAGCTGGAAGTACTTGAGTAACTAACTCTGAAATATGGTTTTTCACTACTTTTCATGCTTTCTCTTGATAGATTGATTTGATTTTTGTTTGACCTTCCTTTTTCTTACACAAAGAAAAGATAAGCCACTTTTACAAATACTCTTTAGCGCTACCTGTTGCATGTCTGAATTCCATCCACACATGGTGGTGTGGTAAGATGTCTCCTGAGAGAGGCTGTGCCCAGTCACACTTGGGCTGCTTTGCACAGCATGTACTGCTTGGGCTGAGGCTGCAGCTGTCAGTAGATTGATCTCCTGTGGGGGTAGCTGGCCTCCCAGGAAAGGAATTTAATTTTCCATTTTTATTGCTGCAAATCCTGTGGTCTTTTTGTCATTCTTCACAGTCTTTGTCTCTACAGTTTTAGTAGTGCCAAGAAGAATGGTCTTCATATCACTTAGCTGCTTCACTGGGTCATTTATGAGTAACTAAAATAGCACAGGTCATAGCTCAAATCCCAGCAGAAGTCTACTGGTGAAATTGCTCTGCTGTGAAAATTCACCTGTTTCATAGATCTTAAAATATTTCATGCCAGAGAGCCATCTCTTTTTTTGTAGTGGGTTATCTTCCTTCAACCCTGCCTTGAGGTGATCTTGTTGGAAATATTTTGGGAATTTAATTAGATTCTTTCTATGGATCAGCCTGTCTGTGTTGATCCCTTAGGATCTAACTCTGTTAGGGATGTAAGATTGTACTTCCCTTTACAGAAAGATTGGGAAAAACTGTCTCATTTCCCAATTTAAAATGTACATGTTGACATTTAGAAAAAAAAATTGTAGTAACTCCTGCTGCTTTCTATTTGAAAAGCTGGGGCTATATTTTTTGGTTTTGTTTTTTTTTTTGGGGGGGGGAAGTTGTTTGTTTGTTTGCTTGTTTAGAAAACAGCTTTCAAAAAATTTTTTTTGGTCCACAGTATGAGCAAACCAGTTTGAATTTATGTCCTCTCTGCCATTGGGATTCTAGCACTTAAAGCTAAGAACTCTTGCAAAGGGTGCATGTGGAAAATTATTTGAACATAAATTTCTCTGACTTTTTTATTTTACTACACTTCCTAGATATTTTTTAATACATTTTTTTTCTCTATTGTTTGTATATTTTCATGGGGTTTTTTCTGCATAAAAAAACCAGTAAAGACACAAATGCCAGGAAAATTTTAATGAAAGTGAACCAAAGATTGGGGAATTGGGAGACTGTCAGGAATTCCTTTTGTACAGGGCCTGTCCGTCTATGCACAATGATAACATCTAGCCTGCTAAACCTGGCAGTTTCATAGAATCTGAATATGCAAGTAAACCAAGAAATCCTAGTGGTTTTCCAAACACAAACTTTAGAAGAGCACTGAAATCTTTAAACCGCTATTGCTAGTTCACAGTCACTGAAATGTTGGCATTTAGACATCATTTTGTCGGCCTTTTACACCATGGTCTAAGTAAAGGTTTAGTGGCCATGAGAAACTTCAGTAAAGATAATATTAAGCACAAAACCTCATCTTCTTAACATGTATAGCTAAAATATAATGAAATCTAAAATATAAAAAGTGAATAATGACCTTCATTTCTTTCAATTTAAATGTTAATGTTTTGGAAATTATAAAAGTGAATATTCAGAGTATTTATTAGTAATTTTATTAGTAATTGTAAACCCACCTTTAATATAGGGGTTTAAAATTTTCTTTCAGGTTTTTGTTGTTATTATTTTTTGTTGTTTGGGTTTTTTTTGTCTGAATTGGCTTTTGGCAGGGGGAAAAGGTAGTGGTTATAAGAAGCAAGTAAGCAGTTAACTTTTACTTCTCTGGAACAGTACTTTGACAGGAGCTTAGCTGTGGTATAGTCTGTCATCTTTATCTGTTAATTTCTTATTGAAAGTATTTTTATAAAAGTATAGCTTATTATAACCCCATCATGCATGTTAAATCTAGTGTTGTAGTAGTACGGAATTCTGGTAATGATTCTTGGCTTTTTGACGGTGGTTTCCTCACGCAGGATCCTGACACAATTCATATAGCCTTGTATTTCTGTTTTACCGATTGCAGTGCTCGCTGCTCTAGAATAACTCAAGCTAGTGTTGTAGCTATACCTTTTCTTCATTTGCTCATACAGTCACAGGAGAGTTTTGGATTTGACTATAGATTAATGTAGTCGTTCTGGCTTCTCCAGTGCTTTCAGGAAAGGACAGTTACTTCCTGCTGAAACATGGAAGTCTGTGTCTTCATTTGCATAGAATATTTATGTTCTGTTTTTTAATATTGTTTTGAGAAAAAGAATAGGCATTTAATCCTTGTTCTTCATATTTTTGTTATTTTTAATAAAGTTGGGTAATGAATCTTAGCAATATAAAAACTCTTTAGTGTGAAGCTCTGCAAATTGTAGATTTGAAGCTAGTCTGACCTGCAGACCCTGGTGGTGCCACTGAACCTCTGAATGAATGAATGTGGAAAAAGGGATAGCAGTTACTGTAGGACATGTGTAGGAGTAGGAATGAAGGAAGAGTCTAGAGGGGTGTCCTCACTAAACCTCCACACAAGCTTCTGGCTTTCTACTCTCAACACTCTTCTAGTTTACAGTATTTAAAGAGAGTAGTTGAACAGGCTCAACTTCAATTTCACATGGGAATGGCATTTCATCACATTGTAGTAACTTGGGCCTTGGATCTTCTTAACTAATTTAGAAAACCCAGTAGAAGTTTCTACAGTTTTGCACCAGATTCATTGTGGTCACTGCATTTGATTTGATCAGAAGAAATTTGTTTTATGTTTGTAGTGGATGCATTAGTGGGAGTAAGGTTCTGTGCTGAATGTATTCTGCTTGTTTTTTTATTCCTTCCTTGTCTTCTGACTATTGTTTTCAATGTTTTAGAGAACATGTAGTATAAAAATAATGAGAATAGATGCACGAGCAGATTTCTCCTCTGAAGGGAGAAAAGTTCTCTCTATAAAATTGTTACATTTGTTTCCTGTATTTCTTTAGGGTGCTCAAATGGCACCAGCTGCATCCATGGGTGTGAAGCTAAAGCAGCAGCTGTGCACCATGGCCAGGATGACACATGGCAGTGTCCTACCCAGTCTTAAACTGGCTGCTGTTAGTGTCTGTGGCTGGTGTCCTTTTTAAATTTTATTTATTTGTTTAAAAGCGGTCTCATTGCTCACTTGGAGATACATCCTGGGCTCTAAAGAACCCTGAAATTTATAGAGAACAGCACTGTTGTGATGCAGGAAGGTCAATGAGGTTAAGTGACAAGGAAACTACAGAAGACATGTAAAGTAAGAGAGTTATAAAACACGGGTGCAGGAAAATATGGTTTAAAGCTGTGTAATCCTTTTAAGTTGTTGAAAGTATCTAACTGGGAGAGTTAGACACAAGTGAAATATTTCATAATTGCATGGTTGATTTTTGGTGATGATTGATGATCTTTTGTCTCTAGTTTGATATTGCCAATAGATTTTGTGGTTCTTTCACATTGAATGTGACAGAATTCATGAGTGGCTAAAAGGAATCAAAAAGAATGTATTATGTAGTGTGCTGGAAACTGAACTCATTTTGGAGTGGAGTTGCTTAAAAATAGTTATAAATTAATAGTCATTAGGAATAGATTTTCTCTGAAAGAGAATATATCCTTAAGAGATCGGAATACAAGTCATGCTCTTTTGCTCTTGCTTTGTAGAGTTCTGTTGAACAGACTTCTGTAGGAGCCACCACTCCATACCGTGGCTTGTCTTCTTGGGCAAAAGATGCTGAAGAAATAGCTACTTTGCACCCTTGCAAAGGACAGAGAGGGTGTCTGTAAGAAAATCTGAAAAAGTCACTATTTGCCAGTGATGCTGATTAAAAAAATACCACAATGCAGCGTGTTGCAGCTGCACTTGAGAAATTATTGGTCTCTTATGGATTAGATGAAAAGGAAGAATCTGTGCTGTGATCAGTTTTCCACAGTGTTTCAGATCTTGCAACAGAGATTATTCTTCTGCTTGCTTATCAGAAGACTACTACTTTTTATAAATGTTTTCATCACTGTAGTATTAGTGGGTGAGAGTTTTCACTGAAATATTTCATCTGTTTCAGGAAAGTATTTTGGAAATTCCTATCCTGCTATATGGCTCTGCAAACTTTTTTCTCTCCTAGATTAGAAAAAAACCCCAAACTTCAAACCTGTTATGTATTTGTTTACTGAACTGTGAATTTTTTTTCTGAATTATTAGTTAAAAAGTCTTGAAATGTCTTAGCAAAAGGCTTTTAACTACACATTCCAGCATATTCATTGAAGTGACTCATTTTCTTTCTTTATAAACTTGAGGAAGCTAGTTTATAAAGCATTTGATTAGAAACTTTTATCAATTTTAGCCATTTCTCTGGAAATGTTTTTATCAAGGTGATATTGGTTGAGGTTTGCTAGTTTTGCCTGAAAGGCAAGTGAAAATATTTAAGATGTTGTCCTATTAATATGTTATTAGCTCAGTGTTGCCAGTGCCGGGGAGATTTTCATAATTTACTAAACTGCCAAGCAAACAACTTCTTTCAAAGTGGAAGGTAAGAAATAGTGGAGTCTTATGATTACTTTGCACCATGGGCTTACACTGACAAATGAGATGGACTTTTGATATGAAAGTTTGAAACCAGGATGTTTAGTAAAGAAGCTGCTCAAATTACCAGGCACATGACTTTATTTCCCCCTTTTTGTTATCCCTCTGGTGGATGCAAATTGACTGTTACAACCCCAGCTCTTCCCCCATCTTGTTGCAACTGTTAAATAGTTCACCTGTTCTCCCTGAACACCTCCTGCTCCCTCTTAGACCTCCAGGGACATTTGCTGGAGTGAAACATCAGTAAAACTGGTGATGTCAAATGTCAAAAAGGAGAGTCAGAATGGTAGAAGACAGTGTTGCCATGGGATTTGCAATTACAGTAATATTGGTTATTGCCTGTCAGTATGGTTTGGAATGCTTTGTCATTTTTGAAGTTCATGTGGTCTCGCTAATCCACTTGTTCTCTCTTAGCTCTTCTGATCCTATAATGTACTTTCTGTGGTGGTGTTCAGTGTTGTATATGTCTTTGGAAATCCAAAAATCTTAACCACCTCCCCTTTTTAGCCATGACTTTGGAATGGAGACTATTAAGTTCCTACGTAAAGAAGGCTGGCTTCAGTCTGCAACATTTTAGACACAGTCAGATTATATGGTAGTTCACATAACCAAAGCCACTGCTGAGAGACAGGTATTAGTCTGAGGTTTGTGTGTAGCTGGTAACCTAACTGTCTGAGCAAATCCACTTAAAGGCTTTGCTTTGCAAAGTGACCTGCAGTAACCTGTTAGGTGCAGATTGCTGTAACCTTGCCAACCTTATGTTCTTTGGCAAGAAGTAGATGTGAAACCTATTACCCATACAGTTTTTGAGAAGGGTGGAGGATTACATTTTACCTGTCTTGGTGTGCCTTGTCCTTTTGCAGTTTTTGCTACTTATTGTTTTGTTTTTCCTTTCAGTGTTTGACTACAGCTATAGAGATTACATCCTGTCCTGGTATGGGCAACTCAGCAGAGATGAGGGGCAGCTGTACCAGCTGCTATCTGAAGACTTTTGGGAGATTGCCAAGCAGCTGCGACAGAGGCTGAGTCACATTGATGTAGTTAAAGTTGTCTGCAATGATGTAGTGAAAGCTTTACTCTCGCACTTCTGTGACCTTAAAGGAGCCAATGCCAGGTAAAAACCCCCCTGCATTTCATTGGAATTTTCTGCTTCTCTCTATACTTTCGGATGTGCTAAATCAAAGTGATGAAGACTGTATGCTTTTGTAGGAAACTGATAAAATAGTTCAAGCTCATTACCAGTTTTAGAGATCAAGCAGGCTTCAGGACGTCTGTAAGGAAACACTTGGACTCCTTTTTCTGAGAGTTTGGATTCACTGCTGTTTCAGTTTAATCTGTGAATCCTTTGTTCACTGAAGGAGGTGGGCTGTGTGAGCAGTTCCTGCAAAGTAGTGTGAATGTGCAAGGGAAAGAAGGGCCGCTGTCAGTGTGGTCAACAGACAAGAAGATGGTTATTTGCACCTTTCCCAGAATAGCACCAGGATTAATTCCATAGAGTTTTCCATTTCTTCTAGCCCTGGGAGGCAAAGCCTTATGATTTCCGTAGGTAGCCTGTCCTGCGGTAACAAGATTTTTCTACTGGAAAAATTGTTGGCTGTATTTTCTTTCTCTGCTTAAGTTGTCGTGCTAATTTCATGAATTTCCTCTTTAGCAAGGATCTCTTTGTCCACTTGAAAAGCCAGCTTTCCACTGAACGCTGGATTTTCACCCAAATTGTAATTGCAAATGGGATCTCTTAGCCTATGCAGTTCCCACATTTGAATGCATGATTTGTCCAATTGTGCACAGATTTGGTCTTATATCTGCGCTTACCTGAACTTTAGTTATTCTAATTGGAATATGCTTTGGTCATTCAGATTTAGACTGCACATTTTATTCTGTGAAGTTGTTTTGCCTACAGTTAGATCCATGTATTTTTGACACCCCTTCAGACAAAAAAAGACAATTGTGTTCTGTCAGAGACTGATCTGTTACCATTGACACTTCTTTCTGTTCTGGATTAGAAGATATGGTTAATGTATTTGTGGTAGATCCTAGCTAATTTTTTATGTAAGCTACTGGATAGAAAAAATAAGGAGAAAATACACTAAAGGGTGGTTACATTCAAGAAAACAAGAAATTAAGGTGTATGTACTTTGCAGTAGATCTTGCAGTGGGTCCTAGATATTAGTTTCTATTAGCTCTGGAATGAGGTAGAAATCTCTTGGTTAGGTAAAACTCTTAAGTGTGCTCCTTAATTTGTAAGTATCATGCTTGCACTTATCCTTTATCACAATAAGTGCTTGCTTTTCGAAAGAATTTCATTTGAACAGTTAAAGAATGAGAAAGAGGAATTTTCCTTTTAGTTGTGTGCTTTTGGGTTTTTTTTAACTCAATGTTTTTCTGTTTAAAGCTGGGGATGTAAGATCTGGAATTGCAGAATTATTAAGTATTATTAATGTTGATTGTTGATGGGGTTTCTTATCTGCTGAGAATTATGACCACTTCACCTGGTCTTTGTTGGATTGTTATTTCCACTGTGTAGAACTAAAATAAATTCTCTTGGTTATTTTCCAGTTAACTTTTTCACTTGGAAGCAGTAAACACACCTTAGCTCTGGATAAGACAGACTGCATTAACATGGGAATGAAAAAAGTCCTGTCAAGAATTGGTGTAATGTGGATACAAAAATGCTGCTAGCAAGGATTTTCTTGCTATTTTCTAAGTCTGTGAGAGACTTTTTCTCTCTCACAGAAGATAGTAATGGAGTTCTGTAAACAATGAAATACCTGCAACCTTTAAAAGTCTTGTTTATGGTACAGTAGAAAAATATTTTGACAATGGATGTTTTAGGATTTTAGCCAATCACCCCTAAGGGGTGGCTGATCCTTGTCCTTGTCCAATTAGACTATGAAGAAAAAAGTCTATAAAAGAGTTTGTAAAATAAATAAATAAATCAATCTGCTGCACAATTCCTGCCTGCTGGATCTTCTCTCCTCCTCCCTATGGCTGCGGGACACGGTGATATACCCTAGGGCATTTTAATAGTGTAATATAGTGGGTTATAAAAAAAAAAGCAAACAAATCAACCCAACAGCTCTAACTGAACGATTTATAGAGGCTGGGACTGGACTCATTGACTGTTTTTTGCAGACTGCAAGGCTGTGAATTCACCAGGAGAAAGGTCTGGTTTTAATGTGTGTGACAGATCAGCAACATGATGCTGCATGACGCAAGTTCTAAAGCACTAGAATATCTTCATGCTGCTCATCCAAACTTGCTGAAAAAGTCTGGGGAGCTGTATGGAAATTGCACAGGGCTCACCATTTCTTAGCAGATGGAGAGAAAGCTTAAATCCTATGTACAGGCTATTGCAAAGTCAGCAGAAGGGTGACATTGTGCTCGTATGCTCAGATGGAATTTGTGCTGCTGAGTGATGTGAGCATGCACATAATAAACCTGAAAGCACAGCAAATACTCTGATACGGTTTTCTATTTTAGAGAATTTGGAGTTGTAACAGTGACTTGAGTTTTGTACAAATTGCCTACTGCTATGGAGTTTACTGTGCTAGAACCTGCTGACATTTTAAGCTATAGACCGAGAACTAAAAAGTATGTCACTTATAACTTGGAAGCCTTCAATTATTTTCTATATTGATGTCCTGGTTTTCAACTGGGATAGAGTTAATTTTCTTCCTAGTAGCTGGTACAGTGCTGTATTTTGGATTTAGGTTGAGAACAATGTTTATAACTCTAGTGTTCTAGCTGTTCCTAAGCAGTGTTATGCTAGGTCAAGGACTTCAGCTTCTCATACTTCCCTGCCAGTGAGGAGGCTGAGGGGGTGGGCAATGCAAGAAGCTGGGCGGTTACATAGCCAGGACAACAGACCCAAGCTGGCCAACAGGATATTCCATACCATATAGTGTCATGTTGAGTACATCAATTAGGAGAAAAGCTGTCTGAGAGAGGCTGCTTGGGAACTGGCTGGACATCAGCCAGCAGATGTTGAGCATTTGCATTGTGCATCACTTTTTTTTATATATTCTATTATTATTATTGTTTTCCTTGCCTTGTCTGTTCTATTAAGCTCTCTTTGTCTCAAGTCATAGAATGGCTTGGGTTGGAAGAGACCTTAAAGGTCATCTAGTTCCAAACCCATGCTATGGGCAGGGATGCCTTTCATTAGACCAGATTTCTCAATGCCCTATCCAGTCTGGCCTTGAATAGTTCCAGGGATGAGGCATCCACAACTTGTCTGGGAAACCTGTTCCAGTGCCTCACCACCCTCACTGGGAAGAATTTCTTCCTAATATCTAATCTAAACCTACTCTCTTGCAGTTTGAAGCCATTGCCCCTTGCCCTGTCACTACAGGCTCTTGCAGAGGGTATCTCTTCACCTTTCTTGTTGGCACCCTTCAGGTACCTGAAGGCTGCAATTAGGTCACTCCAAAGTCAGGAGTTTTACATTTTTTTTCTGATTGTCTCCCTCATTCCACTGTGGGGAGGGCAAAGGAGTGAGTGAAAGTGTGTGTGCTCTTTGGCTGTCTACTGGGTTGAATCACGATTGCCACAGTTCAAACACAAAAAATTCGTCTTCCTAAGGTAGGGAATGCAGATCTTCTTGATCTACTTTGCTTTCTGTTAGTGTTTTAAAGACAGTCATAAAATTATGGCATTCACATTTCCCTCTGTATCTCATAATGGATGCAGTTAGTTTTGGATGACAAATATAGTGGAACAGAGGCTGTAATTAGAGTGAGGTATCTTTCCTGTTGTGATAGCTCTTGGAGCGCTCTGTCTCGTTTCCGCCACTGAGTTTAGACTGCAACATGACGGCAAAGGGCATTTTGTCTTTTGTGTGGCAGCTTTTGAAGTTTTAAGTACCTCTAATACTGTGTCTGGAAGGGGTGCCACCTGAGCCACTTTGTCTTGGTTTTCCTATATGATAACAGATAATCCACTAACGTAGCAGAAGGAAACCATCCATGCCCAGGAGGACAGATGTCTTGTTTTTTCAGAGTGAAGTTTGTGTGTTTTGTGACCCAGGTGCATGTTGGACACACAAATTTCTTTACTTCTCTTCTCTTACTGACTAACTTCAATCTGTGATTAACTGGGATGACCGAAGGGATGAAATTAGACTGAGACCCTTCAGAATGAGGAAGGGTGCTGCAGTCCTTTCCTTTGCTCCTGCTTTCCCTCTGGCTTATCTTAACCATCTCAAAAATCCACTTAGTAATAAACAGCTCAAGGTAAATAACCAGCAGAGGCCAGAGATGAAGAAAAGTGCTGGGAAGAGACCATGTCTCCCTTCAAAGCAACCTGGCCTCTCCCTGGGTCAAGGCCAGGTTGGATGGGACTTCGAGCAATCTGGTCTAGTGGAAGGTGTCCCTGCCCTTGGCATGGGGTTGGAACTAGATGATCTTTAAGCCTCTTCCAACCCAAACCATTCTATGATTCTGTAATAAGAGGAGAGGCCACTTCCCTGCTGGCTGGTTGGAGACAGGGTATTGGGAAAAAGGATCCTTGTCGTGTTAGATCTGTTTCCCCTTTCTTTATTCTCTCCCCTGGCTCTCTTTAACAGCAGCTGTCTTTCCTGTGCATGCCACACACATCTGCTGAGTGAAATAAGGGCAGAGACACTTCTAGCCATGGGCAGAACTGTCTGGATTGACATAGAGCAATACAAGCTGCAGGCAAGACAGCTCCCAATTTTTTCATCTTATATGTGCCACTGGGGTGTACTTTGAGGTTCAGTTGGGGTTTCAAAGGAAACTGTCACTTTTCAGTTAGAAAATTTGTGGTATTTTGAATAATTTAGATAGGAAACAATTTAATTTCTAGTACTAGTTGGTGTATAGAAACAGAATATGATAATTCTCCAAGTCCAGCATTAGGTAGTTTATGAGTTTGAGATACGGAGGAAAAGTCAGACCTGGATTTATTTTTAGAAGCTGCTGCTCTTTTCCTATATGTACAGGATCAGGAATGCATTTATAACAGGATTAGCCAAGTGCATCCTGCAAGGGTAAAGAGGTTAATATTCAGCCATTCATGTTTCATAGCATCTTTTACTCCTTCATTCCTTCATATCTTGTTCAGGAGTCTTTCTTTGGTGACTTTAAGAAGAATATAAGCAAGCTGAATGCTGGCAATGCCATTTTATGTAACCAAGGATGGAGTGTAAGCTGAGTAAGGTGGTGTACAATGATGGAAATGGTCATGGTATGTAGGTGCAGTGTAGTCTGTGGTGGCAGTGTACTTCCTGGGGGCTGGAATTATCTGATCCTAGGAATGTAGTCTCCCTCTGGTAGCATGATATGTTTGTTAAAAGCTAGAAGCAGCTGTTCTTCTGGATGAATGTTCAGTGAGTACTGGAAGGACTTAAGCAAGGTGTAGACAAATAGTAAATCTTTTTCTGTGAAGCTGTCCCCATGAAAGGAAGAGTGAGTTCCCTTGCCCTTATTGTGGGCTAAGAATAATTGCCCTAAATATTTACAGAACTGTTAATATTTGATAAATAAAACCCTGTTTTTTGCTGGGTGCAGCACAGGCAAAATAAGATTTCCCTGCATTCAGTAAGCAGATGTCATGGTTTAACTTCAGCCAGCAACAGCCCCACACAAACTGCTCACTGCCCCACCAGCAGGCTCTGAAGACATCTGGAAAAGTAAGTGCAAGAACTTGCGGGTTAAAAGTGAGAAAACTCATGGGCTGAGATAAAGACAGTTTAATAGGTAAAGCAAAAGCTGCACACAGAGCAAAACAAGTAATTAACTCACCACTTTCCATGGGCAGGGAGGTGTTCAGCCATGTCTAGGAGAGCAGGGCCCCATCACGTGTAATAGTGACTTGGGAAGACAAACACCATCACTCCAAACCTGTCCCCCTTCCTCTTCCTTCCCCCAGTTTACACACTGAGCATGATCCCAGAGGGTCTGGAATATGCCTTTGGTCAGCTGGGGTCACCTGTCCCAGCTGTGTCTTTTTCCAACTCCTTGAGCAACCCCAGCAGTGGGGTGATTCAAGAAGCAGAAAAGTGTCTTGTCTTGATGATGTCCAAGCACTGCTCAGCAATAACAAAACCATCTCTATATTATCAACCTGTGTTCAGCCCAAATCCAAAATATAGCCCCATACCATTGAGAAGAAAATTACCCCAGACAAAACCAGCAGAGTAGGCAAGTGGGATTTGAAGATAGTTGATCCTTGTGTTTTGAACCCCCTGAGAAGCAGTGCTCTCTGAACAAACCCCAGCAAGAAGAGGTCAAGTGACATCGATTTTATTATAATTATTAGTAGTATTTTAATTTTTTTCTCCCTTTATCTTTTGGTTTTGAGTGTTCTCTGTCTTTAACCTACAGCTGGGGCACCTTTGACCCCAAAGACAGAGGAAGAATTGGTTTCTGCACACATGAATATGTGGTATGGCAGGCTGCTTCTGGCAAGTTGACTGCTACACAACATCTGATGGGATATGCTGAAGTGTTTTTATGTGTGTTTGTGCCCACACTTGCAGCATAAGTTACGACTTAGCAACATGAATGCTTGGGGTCTGCAGGCTGCTACTGATGTTGATTCAGAACCTATAGTTAAGAGCTCAATGCTCTTGGAAAGTGTCAGGGGGAGGTGTTGTGGGGAAATTGCTGTTTGAGTGACCACTATGATACGCAGTTGGGGGATTAAAGTTTGTATCATACATGTTTTGATAATGTTCCTTTTGTTTTCTATGTATTACAGACAGGGCAAGGAGAGAAAATAACTTTCTTGGCCCAGGTGAATACCTTGGCATGTATAGGACATATAACTTCCATTTTTTGTGATTACAGCATGTATTGTGATAAGGTAGTAAAAATAAAAGGTGCTGCCACCACAAACTGATCAAGAGCAGACTGATACAAAGGGAGTTTTAACACTTGAGATTTGACTTGGTTAATTCCATAGGTGCATCCAAGTTGTCTGGATAGCAGCTAAACACCTCCCACAGGTCTTGTTTTTCTTTTATATTTCCGTTTGCCAGAAACCAGAAATACCAAGAGCTGGTTACCACAGCCTCTGGAAAGGTGTATCAAGGGGATTAGTATGAAGCTGTAGAGATTTGTTGCAATGGGAACAGCTGTATGAAAGTGCTGAGAGCAAAATAGTCGTGAAAAGCCAAGACCTGAATATGTTATTAAAATCAACCCATGGGTAGTACCAGGTCTAAAGCTCACCATTTGTTTTCAAGCTTCAGTGTGGGAAGTTTGGCTTTCCTGCTAATGATTGAGTATGACCATGACACCATAGTAAGCATTAGGACATCCTGGTGCTAATGTGGTCATGCCACAGTTGGTAAGCCATTCATAAGTTCTTCACCTCTGTTACTAATATGACATGTCAAATGCTTTTTCCTGAAAGAGGTAACTGTGGCATGTATAAATGACAGGTTTTATGCACAGTAAACATTAGTTGAAATGATTTATAAAACTTCCTGATATATCTTGATAAAATGACAGCTGTGAAAATTTTGGGTTTGGCTTTGTCCACTGTTCGTATTTTTTGTTGTGCTTTCTGGGGTTTATGGTTGGTTGGTTGGTTTGTTTAAAGTAGATACGTTTTTCTGGTGTATTTGTTATACTGGCTTGTAAAGGTGTAAATTTTTATTTCTTTTATTTCTTGGAAAATTCAAATAGATCAAGCAGTTTTTACTTTGCTGCATTGTCAGGAAGCTTAGAGCTCTGAGGGTGATGTAGGTGAAGAGATGCAGCCTGCCTGTGGTTCTGGTAGTTTGCAGAATCAGTTTTATGAAAATGCATGGTTAATGTTGAATATGCTGATGCCACTTATTTAGAGTTGCATGTGCACTTCAGCTCACAATTGTACTGATTGAGACTTAAATGTAGCTCTGCAAGACAGTCTCTTGAAAGACTAAATAAAGAAATAGCAAGGCTGAAGGGAACACTTTGTTATCTATCTATCTATCTATGCCTTAAGTAATTTCCTGTAGAGGAGTTGTTAATTTTTTACTTGGTTTGGTTTTTTCTTTTGTTTGTTTGTTTGGGATTTTTGTTGGTTGGCTGTTTTTTCTGGTGGGCATGGGGGTTTTGGTTTGGTTTTTTTTTTTAGGGGGTAGAGGGAGGTGTGTGTGTGTGTGTATAATTTGCTTACTTCCCAATTTCAAAGCAAACTGACTTATGTTTGTCAAAGATGCTTTGCGTCAGGAGCATACATCCCACCACAAATACCAAGTCTTAATACTTCTGACTATAATGAGTCTTTATAATATAGACAGTTATTAGATGGTCCTAGTCAAAAATATGGATATCTAGAGTAGATTCTCAGGGAAAAAAAGAGATTTCCATGTGGTCGCTGTATTGGGAAATGTGGAAGCCCAGGTGATAGTCCAGTCTTACGGAATGGCCATAGGACCTGCATTCCTGAGAAATGAAGTATTGTTGTTAAAAAGTTGTTGATATTGGCTCAGAGTTCCTTAGTTATATTATGGGAAGGAAATGATATTTCTAGAACCCTGGTAATGTTGTAACTGTTTTTCTTCAGGAATACCGCAGCAAATCTGTTTTTCCACTTTCCTTTATAAAATGCTGGATGAACTGTAGGCTCACAGCAGTAAGGGGTAAAGTCTTAACATTGATGACATTCAGTGGGATGCACAGGCAGTAATTGCACAAAGCAGCCTCAGAGCAGAGGATAGTTACAGCAGGTGTCAGTTTGTTCCCAAAGTACAGCTTGGAACAGACCTGGTACAAAGGAATTCACTTGGGCAGGCCCTATCTATGGATCTATATTTGTACTGTGCTGCTTAATCTTCCAGTGCTTTGAGGGGCAACCAAAGGAAATCCCTTTGCTTTCTGACATTATATAACAGTATTGGATAGTGTTAAAAATTCAGAGCAGGCTTTTCATAAAATTACAGAAAAGGAATCTGGGCAAGGTTAAGGCTGGCTTTGTAGCTTATGGGGCATGAAGATGGATATGACCTGAAAGCATGCTCTATAGAGTCTGTGTTCTGTCTACTGTTTTAAATCATTGAAGTCACCTGCACCTTGATAGACCACAGTTGTCACTATTACTTCAGTCTTAATTGTACAAAAAGGCACAAATGAATTTAGTTGCCACTTGCCATTATTCGAGTATTGTCTAAAGCAGATTGAGCCTGGTTTATAGAGTTTTTATCATACCTGTTTTGGATCTATTTCCTAGAGTGCCACATTTATTAGCTCACTGCACACAGTTGTGCTCAGAATTTATGGCTAATTGACTGGGCTTTTAAAGCTCTGTCTAAAAATATCTGCATGCAGTTTTAGTTCAGAGTTTTCTGTGATTACTAAGGGATTGTTTGGAGAATCCAACCACACAGTACTAATAATAAACGTTCAGAATTAGGAAAAGAAATAATGTCTATGTTACTATTTGGGTTATTTAATAGTGCTTAATATCTTTATTGACACTGGAGAGATGTAGCAGCACTCTGCTTTGTGTACATGTATGTGGATTGCACTTCAGTTTCTGCTTTTCCTGTTGCTCTCTGCAAAATGAACAGTGTGACATTCTCACAGAGTTGAAGATCTAGGTTTTATATCAAGGCTTAAGAATATGCCTGATCAGGACATCTTAGCTCCTGCTCCAAGGCAGTAAACAGACATGGTTGGGTAGCTGAGCAGTAGTGGTAATACTTCTGTGATTGTTCAGTGCTCTTTTTTTTTTTTAATGTGTATCAGTGAAGGGGAAGCCTGGGTTAAAAGGGTTGCTGTTTACTGGCCAGATCTTTTGTTGACACACAGTATTTCCCTGCAAGCTGGTCATGGTAATATTGAGACAAATAGAAGTGTAATGCTTCCTGTATACATGCAAAGGAGGATATAAACCAGTATGTTTTGTCTTGTCTGTTTTATCACTCATATTGATTTATTCTGTAGCTGTTAAGCTTCCCTCCAAGCTTCCTCTCCTGCTTTCAGTCTTCCTTTTATGTCTCTTGCCCAACAGTGATGAATACTGCAGGATTTGTTGACAGAACTGTTTGGCACTGACAGGCAAGGCTTGGTTAAAGTTGAATTTCCTGAAGACTTTGTGTCTCTATTATTTTCATAAATATCTTCCCTTTTGCTTTTTAGATCACACGTAGATATAGTTTGGCTAGGAAAACCTGTTCTAGAGAGTCATATCTTCCTAATTAATGGAGATAACTCCAGGAAAAAATGAAGCTTTTCTTAAACAGCCTGTAAACTGGAGAGTAGGCAACTCTGCTCCCCACTTGCATTCCTGTAGGCAGGAACGCATTAGACAAATTAGAAGGATAAGAACCAACTATTTGCCTATGTGCCTGTTTATTCTGTTCCATTTGTGTTCTGTTGACTGTGTGTCCTGGCATAGGTCCAGCTCAGCAAAGCTGTATGCGTTGGCTTTTGACTGGGAATAAATTTTTACAATAGGGAGACAGACTTCTCTTGCATGGGTGATACTATAGGTACAGTTAATGCTCCAGTGTGTTTGCAGTCCCAAACAGACTGGCATTCCTCAGGAGACTTGTAGATAGATATAGAAGATGAAAATGGCTAATCTCAGTTCAGTGAAATTTTATGTGCGTTATGGCTCTGTTTTATGCTTTGCACATGCTATGAAAGTATATCTTGATCTAATCACTATGCAAGATATCCCGGAAATAAGGCGTCCAAAAAATATGGGCTTTGTTCGCAGGCCAAAAAGCAGTCACCATTTGCTTTTAGTTCTAACTCTGTATCATTGTTGTTAATACACAGGAATCATTTCAAGTGATAATTCCTGTGCTTGGCACTGGTGAGGCTGCATCTTGAATCCTGGGTTTAGTTTTGGGCCCTTCACTGCAAGAAAGACAGGGAAGTGCTGGAGCACGTTCAGAGGAGGGCGACAAAGCTGGGGAAGGGTCTGGAGGACAAGCCTTATGAGGTGTGGTTGAGGGAGCTGGGGGTGTATAGTCTGGAGAAGAGGAGGCTCAGGGGAGATCTTATCACTCTCTACAGCTGCCTGAAAGTAGGTTGTAGCCAGGTGGGGGGTCTGTCTCCTGCCCCAGGTAACAAGCAACAGGATAAGAGGAAATGGCCTCAAGCTGTGCCAAGAGAGGCTTACATTGGTAGGAAAAATTTCTTCACTGAAAGGATGGTCGAGCATTGGAACAGGCTGTCTAGGGAAGTGATGAAATTACTGTCCCTGGAAGTGTTAAAAATCCATGTAAATGTGGCACTTAAGAACGTGGTTTATTGGTGGACTTGGCAGTGCTGCGTTAATGGCTGGACTTGATGATCTAAAAGGGCTTTTTCAACCTTAATGATTCTATGTTCACTGTGAGTCATCCTGTTTGCCAGCATTTTGCATACGCTTCTTCCCATGTTTCTAATTGGCTGACTTTGAGTGGACAAGCCTGTCTGGAAGACTTTACTTCCACAATAAGAGGTGGGTGTAGGTAAATGACCCAGACTTTGTCTGCCAGTAATATGCCTGGGACATGTCTGGGTTTGGATAAATAATAAATGCCTTTAGGGGAGAACATGACAGGGAATGTTTGATGTGGTGTAGAGGAGGCTTCAGAATATGTCTGGAGTATGCAATAGGAGTAGAAATGCACTGAGGAAAATAGCTATGTATTCAGCTGCCACTGAGAAAAGATCCTACCAGAACAAGATAAACAGCTTTCTGAGCTGTCAGCTGTACCACCTGGACTGCTTGATAATGAAGATTACACGTCATCTTCATAAACCACTGCTCTTCAGAAAAGAGTGTTTACTTCCAAGTTGTTCCAAGGGACTTGTTTTGAAATTTGTCTTATCTATAACAATTGAAACACCCTTCACGATCCATGTTTGCAAACAAAACATTTGATTTGTGATTGAGTTAAAGGCGCTCATCAAATCGAACCCAAATGTCATCTTCACATTGTTTTTCTGAAAACTAATTGTAAAACTAATTTTAGTCACCTTAAGACAAATTATTGTATTATTAGGACAAAATCAGAGTTATTGTTACTGTTCCAACATATTTTCATCCTCCTGAACTGACTAGCAAAAATTAGTTATTATACAATACTGCCTGTCACTATTGGCTGTATAATGGTGTCTAACTGAAAACTTTTGGTTGACTGTATACAGTTCTTAGTCACTTTTTCCACATACAGAGGCAATGGGCTTAGAGCAGCTCTGTGGGTAACAGTCAGTTGACTAGAACAGCAGCCTAACCTAGCCAGAATAGCAGCCTCCAGCTCAGGGAAGAAAGCAGATGTTATGGAAAATAGGAGGAGGTACTGGTATGAGATGTGACAAATACAAGCCTTTCTAGTACCTTCGAGCCTTCTACTGAAGACCAGTCTTGGCTGCCTTTGTAAATTACTATGGTGCCTCTCAAGTGACACTGTGTCTGTCTGTCTGGAACCACTGGCTTGGTCACCTTGTTGTTAAAATGGGTTGGAGCACATCAGGCGTGTGGCCATAAAAGAACTGCTAGGGTACCTTGGCTCTGCTCCTACAGCTGTTTTTGTGAAAAGGTACAGCTGTGACCTGCACTAAGGAGTTCTGTCAAATATTCTGAGAAGTCCAGAAAACCATTGGCACCTGCAAGGAGATAAACTAGATAGTATTGGGCACAGAATCAAGGTTAGGGAGATTTGTTCCCTGTTTCTTTTAGAGCTGTCATCCGAAAACTTGTTTGTGAGGAGTCTGCAAACAGCACAGTGTGCTTCATGGGCTTACTCACCCATCAGTATGTTGCTGTGCGTATTCAGGGGCGCACAGCACCCACCCAGTGCTCGTGCTGCAGCATTTTGTCAATTAGCAACTGATGAACATAGATGACTTGTGATACAAGTGGTATGTAAGTTCTCCTTTTTTTTATTTTTCTCCTTCTAGGCAGGAAGATCTACCAAGACCTTTTTTACTGCACTCATGCTTGAGGAGCTCTGATGAAGAAGTAAGATTCCTGCAAAAATGTTCTCAAGTTCTGGTGTATTGTCTCCTACCCTCAAAGGATGTCCAGTCTGTCAGCTTGCGCATAGTCCTTGCAGAAATACTTGCAACAAAAGGTAGATCAAAGATCAGAGATGATTAACCATTTGTACATGTACAATATTAGCAATTACAAACTTTATTATGTGTAAGTCTTGATGCTCTGCTTTTACATTCTAAAATTTAATTTCTGTGATAGCCCATAAGACAGTACATTCACAAAATCAAGCATATACTTACTTAACTCTCATGACTTGATGCCAGGCTGTTTATCACATTTCAGGATAAAACACAATTTGTCCTTTCGCATTCTCTATTTTTTCATAGAGGAATACTGTCGCAACTTTCCTTGGCATTATTTATAATGATTATATGAATAATTCTGGCCCTTTATATTTCATTCAGATGCATAAACACATCCTTAAATCTGTGGATCCTATAACTGAATCATGATATCATATTTGATTAATTATTTTACACTTTGATTTATCCAGTGTGTTTTTTTAAATTGAGGGTTTTTTATTTTGCCTTTTATCAGCCACACTTTGACATAAATACAATACACGTTTTTTATGTCACTGTCAAATTCAGAAATTATGAAGTCCCGAGTATATTACGCAATTCAGTTTACTTTCAATTTTCATTTAAACTGGCCATAATGTCATAGCCTTCAGAGCACACAGCATAAAGAATGAAAACACTTGGAATTTTCCAAATAGAGCTCAGCTTTGTCGATGTATATCAATTCGTGTAATAGAACACCCAGTTTTATCAAGAAGGTATATGCAATCTCAAATGTACTGACTAGACTTTCTGAACTAAAAGTCCAGAAGACTGGTTTCAGGTTTTTTGATTTTTATAAACTTGGATATTTATTTTTGCCTTTTATCTGCAGTTTTCATTTGCAGGACAGCAGTTATTTTTCAACATAAGGATTTTGTTTTAAAATACTTTTCCTCTCCAGTACTGAAACCAGTGGTGGAACTGCTGAGTGATCCAGATTATATTAACCGAATGCTACTCAGCCAGCTGGAGTATAGAGAACAGATGAATGAGCATCAGAAGAAAGATTACACATATGCTCCTTCTTATGAGGAGTTCATCAAGCTCATTAACAGCAGCTCCGATATTGAGTTTCTGAAACAACTGAGGTATTTAATGTTTCACTGTAGCTCATTTAAAACTAAACATGTTTCTTTTCCAGCCCATTACTAAGATATGAATGAATTGTGATTTTTCTTTTTAAACTTAATTTTAGATTTCTTTTTGTTTGGTGAAGCAGAGATAGTAAGGATGATAAGCTACAACATTTGTTAGATCTCTAATGTAATCAGCATTTTAGCTCAGTGGCAGAAAATGCATAAAAATTCTGCTTAGTAGTATTCTGGAGATGACTGTACTGTTGAAAGGGATAAATGCTTGAAATGTATGAAAGGCATACTGGACTCCTCTTTGCAACTTGCCTCAGTGGAGCTAGACAAAATATGTTGAATTTCCACTAGTGTGGATGGTTTTCTTCTCGTTATCTTTATGAACTATGACTGGCCATGGTGGTCTGTTGAGTATGAACCATAGTGACCCTAGGGACACTGAGCATTCAGAACAGCTTGCTGTGATTCTGTGGCATGGAAAGAAGGGGTTTGAGTTCCAACACGTTTTACCACTGGATGAGAGGTTTTCCTGGACTGTTGCAGAAAGATGTTTCCTAACTGCATACTACTTAACCACGTTAATGTACTCCACAGACTTTGTTAAAAACAGAAAAAACATCACTGAGCTCCTACATATCATGAGTTTGTTTGATATTCCTGTTTTCTAATGCAAATAGCACCTGTTCACATTCATACTAATTCCACTCCCTGTCTCATCTCTTTCTCCTTATTTCTTTCATTTTAGTATGAGATGTTGCCTGCATCTCAAGCCTGCTTTTCCAAGAACCTGTTGTTTATGCTTGCCTTATCTTTAAGCTGTTTCTCCTCTGATTTCTGATTTATGTGAAAGGATAAGGAACAACTGACTGGGAAGTGGGGAGCAGAGATACTACTGCTGTAGATCCTCCCTAGATATCCTTGAGTTGGTTTTGTTGAGCAATGCAAAGCCTTGGAGGGCTCCTGAAACCATTTCTGGAGTGTTTGTCCTAAGCTCTTACCACCAGCCAGAACTGGTAGTTTTTCCTCTTCCCAGTCCCCCTCTGTTGCTGCTGCAGGCCAGCTTTTTTTCTTCTCAAATGGCTGCAGCAACATCTGAAATACACATGCGGATCAATTACATTTGGTGAATTCTGTGTCATCTCTTGTGACCCTGAACTTCATTTAGACATGGCCTGATCAGACCAAGAGATGGCTTACTGGGATAGAGTATGTGGGCTGCATAAATAACATCGTACTTTCTCTTGTTCTTCTCTTTCATTCTGAAACCACTTGCATTTTTGGGATAGGAAAATACATTAAGGTGATGGTGAAATGATTCTGTTGCTTGGCTACTTATTGTTTGTCTGTTGTAAAATTTGCTCTTTATTCTGGGACAGTGTGCCTTTCCTGAGAGCAGAAATTAGTCTCTATTAGACTCTGCCTAAAACCTAGTTGGCGTATTTATTAGCATAATCACACTAATGGATCTGTTTGTTTCAAAAGAAACCCAACTCTTAAGTTGTTGTTGTTCAAGCACATTAATGCTCAGTGTGTTCTCTTTTTAGCTGATGGGTCACTTTAAATTGCATTCTTTAATACCAGGGAGCAGATTTGCTTTATGAAATAATGTGCTTTTGGTTGCACCTACATTTTTCCTTTCTAATCTGTGAAGTCCAAGTGCCATCATCTTGAAATGTCTTCCTCTACATGCTACAAAATGTTGATCAGTCTGAGCTGATCAGTATTTTAATGGAAAATGTCTGAGAAAATGTATCTCCTTTTTGAAGAGAAGTAGTATTTGATTTTGGAGGCAGTGTTCTTCCATCCTCTGTTTGTACAGAGCCAGTCTCTGGGATGATGGTTAAAGAGCATTTCCTGTGGGAGAAGGCATTCCTGTTCTCTTTGTGCTCCAGCACTGTGGAAGCACCCAGAGAGTGATGGGCCCGCGTGTAGTCATCTCAAATTTGTGTAGTCTATTTGGCAAAGCTTTCATGATTAACCAGTGAAAGTTCACAGATTTGCATTAACAAAAACAAACAGTGGTCCCAATACGGATTGAAAAAAAAAAAAGGGGGTGGTAGTTAGTTGTAATTCACAACAGTGAGCCACAGGGCAAAGCTATAAAGGAGGAGTTCAAGAGGAAGAAACAAATAAGCTGTTGTGCACTTATCACTGAGAAGCACAGTAAGAGTCTGTTGGAGTGATGGCAGTGGGGAAAATGCTTCCAGTTCTCTTACAACAAATAAATTGCTGGCATGTTTTACTTAAACAGAGTTTCCCAGTTAGATGCTATTCTGGGTAATTATGCTCATTAAGAATTCCTTTTCGTGGTTTCATTTGGAAACAATTTTTTAGTGTCTGTTCTAAGCCAGTGCATGGCATTCATGAACTCTAAGCCCCCTCCTCCTGTTACTCGTAATGTTGCCACATAACATCTTGGTAAAGAACAGATACAAGCAGTAGCAATTTTCCATGTAGGCTTAGCTTTAAGGGAAATTTATTCTAAGGCACTACAGTTCCTGGGAACTCCTTATTTTTTATTAAACATTCCTGTCATGCTTGTCTTTGCAGATTGATTATTATCTATTTAATAAAATAAAGATAAAATACCTTGCTCAGTTCAAGAGGCCATGAGACACTGATAAACATTTCCTCAGGCTCTTGACGGACCACAGTCAAGAAGGCATGGACTCCTGGGTGCTCCTTGGTGTATGCACATGACAGTACAGGAGGGAAGGCTGATAAGGCATCCTTCCAGACCGATTTCATTAACAGAGTTTTGCTAGGCTTTATTGTGATTATAGCCAGGCATTTGTGGTGGGGAAGACAGGGAAAACCCCTAGATGGTTCAGTGGAAACCTGTGGGTGAAGGGTGTGTGTTGCTCTCAGCCAGGAAGTCAGAAAAGAGAGGGAGGCTATGTGGGTATCCTTGTAAGCAAGTGTAAAGCTCTCGGCTGTGCAAATAGCTCTCCCTGAAAGGATAATAATGCTGTGAGGATTTTCTAAATCTTGTTTCTCTCCCACCTTAGAAGCACTACCTTAAGAAGAAATATTGTCTTGATTTTCTGCATTGCTTTTGTGGATTTTATTTTTGTAATGCATTTAAAAGATGCAGGAACTACTTACTATTAATTTTGGAGATACTTTAGGATTCATAGTTTGTTAGTATCTGTAGTGGACTTCTAACATTTGGTCACTTAATCTCTTGGAAGTTCACTATTGTTTTTGTGGAAATACCCCTTTAATTTTTGTAGGGAAATCGGGGGAGCTGATGTTTTAATAAAAAGGAATTTGCTGATTTTTGAGGAGCTATTTTGGGGTTTTTTTGTTTGCTTTCCTATCATATCTTTACCTTCTGAAAAGTTGAATTTTTGGGGGGGAATGGATGAGAAAAACAAACCAGCAAAGCTTTCACAGAAGGGACCACTGTAAGGTTATCTACAAATGTCCTTCAAACTCACTGTTTATAATGTTTCATTTTTTGATGCTTGTCATGAAGGGAGGCAGACTTTTATTCCTGTATTATCAAGTTTTCACAATGATTGTTGTCCCTATGTCTTTCAAGAAGAAAAAGTTAAACTGTGAAATTTCACCTTCATTTCCCCTCAGACTGAAGTTAGCACGGATTAATTGGAATTCTGCTACAAATAAGGAAGAAAAGATGAATTTTCACATCAGATGTGAAACATTTAATTTCTCTGTCAAAAGAAGACTAAAGATAAAAGACATGCTGAGTTAAAAATGTAGTTGAGAACAAATAGTGAAAAGGAAGTAAGCTAGATAGTTTTTATTCTGCTCTCAGGATCAGCATTATATTTATTCTGATACTTCTTATTGCAGCAGCAAAAAGTCACTACACAATTCATGGTAAGAAAGACCATTACTACTGGCTCTATATCATCTTTTACTTAAGAAATGAGGGAAATGCATGAATATAATAGAGAATAGGGAAGAAGAAAGTAATGTGGATGTGAGGCCATGAAGGGTCCAGTTTATCAAGTACAGTCACTTCTTCAAAGTTAAATTAATACATCACATTTAAAATGTCCTTAGATGTTTACTCACCAACACCACAGAATACCTAGCAGCTAGAATATTTGGAACAGAGTTTCAGGGAGAAAAGGGTCATGGTCTGGCAGTATAATCAGGGGGATGTTTCTGTGGTGCAGTGTTGTACAGCACTCCCATTGAGTAGTTGCAGCGAGAGCCCAATGCTCAGGAGGAACAGACTAAATAGTATCTTTGAGGATGTAACTCAGAGCATCTCCCATACTTAAAGTAATACAAAGAATAGAAAAAAAGAGATGCCATGTTAAGTAGTGGTAATAAAACCATATGAAACCATGAATGTGAACAAATGGGAGTAGATCCGGGCAGAAAAAGTTTGCAAGATAAGTGGGAACTACCTTCCACATGCAGTTGTTTGTCTGTATCTTGTTTGATAAATTTATGATTTCACAGTTAGCCCGCAACACCTGAGTGAGGTGAATGAGTGTCATTGCAGTACACTTACAGATTACATAACCAATACAACAAAAGTCCAAGTGAGCTGCCCTGAATAATTTGGGAAGTCCCCACTCACTTAGGCGAGTGGGGAATTAAATGTGGGAGTTCTTACGCACCACACCACCACCGTTACTCTGGGGCTGTTCTTCCTGTGACAGACTGGGCAAGAACTGTGGTGGTGGATGGAAACAATCAAAATACAGTAATGGCAAAAGGAAGTAGTGTTAGAAAAATTACAGGTTTTCAAACAGGTTTTCAAGTTTCAATTTGATAATTGAAGAATTTGCTGCAGAAAAAAAATCTGGAACTGTAGTATATGCTATGTGTGTAAAACTGCCTCTACAAAGAGCCACAGACAATCAAAATCCTAAAAGAGTTATAGGAGGCAAGAGAAATGGGGAGGGAGAATTGAGTGATGTTGGTGAGAAAAGCTTACATGAAAGAAGGGGAAATAGGTTTTAAGGATCACATGTTCTTTCATAAATGGAGAGTAAGTAGTCACAGCCTTTCCAGGAGGCTTCAGCTTTCATCTAAGAGTTAACTTGATAGATAAAAAATTCGCTGGGATACTTGCTTTCTTAACAGTATTAATAGCTACCAAAGTAAGTGCATTGAGAGGAATTTGAGTGTTATGACCAGAACTTTGACATTTATAAAAGATTTAACTGACAGTCATTTACTTTGCTGAGTGCGTAGTATTTGTTAGTTACAAAATCAGTTTTAAAATTCAGTTTGCTAGCTGCATTAACAGTCTGCTATTGTGTAGTATAGTTGTAGGTGATAAATATGTTTTAATTATTCCTGGACTATAATACTTTGATGTTTTACATATTTTAGTGTAATTTTTTTCTTCTCTGAATTTATATATGCTCCATATATGTATTGAGTGGATTAGCTGGAAGAAACTTACAGACAGCTCTTTTCTTTTAAACTGAACTAGCATCCTGGTTTCCTACAGAAAACTTACATTTAATATTTAGAGTGTGACTTTATATTGTCTTTACTGAACATTACCTGTCTATGCAGTACCATCAGTTGAGAGAAGAGGACAGTGTTATTGTTAGTTGGATGTTTCCTTTTTGTTTCAAGATAATCTGTTTTCCCTATTCCATGTCCACACTGCTCCGAGGTTGCAGGTATACTGAGAAATTAATCTGTTTCCAGGTGAGGAGGAAGTAGAAGTATTTTGATTTTTATTAATTCTTTAGTGTGCGGTATGAAGAAGACATTGTAAAAAATTAATACAGTGTTTTTTTTTTTTCTTCTCTTCCCTCTCTTCACCCTTATTCCCTACTGTTTTAAAAATTAGGTATCAAATTGTAGTGGAAATAGTTCAGGCAACCACAATCAGCAATATTCCCCAAGTGAAGAGGCAGAAAGGTAAGATTCCATTTTTAAGTCATATCCGTTGTTTTCATTTTGAAAAGCTATTTGAACTCCCGCCATACATATGCAATCAGCATGTGTGGGTTTTTTAGACAGATTTTAGGAATGCTATGCCTTTAGTATTTTCGTTCTGTTTCATTTGTCTGAATCTTCCAGAAGCTCACATGGTATGATTATCCCCCCACCCTATCTTCATCTAAGCTGATGGATCATGAGAAAGGTCATATCTATGATACATTTGTTTTCAGAACTTGCTGCAGCTAGGATTTCTGACATTACAAATTCATATGCTGAGAATCATATTTCTGCTTTCTTTTTCATACAATCTGTTCTTCAAAATCTGTCTGTTCTCTTTTTGAAACAGAAGAAGGAATGATACAGCATAATTGTCAGTCAGACTTTATTTTGACTCTTCATTGTATTATGTTTTTGAGTTGCAATAAAGAGTGCTCTTAAATCCTTCTGCAATGATTTGGCAAGGTCTGCCTTTTTAAAAGCAGTGCATATTACAGTTGTACTTACATTTATTATATATACTACTTTATATGGTTCTCAAAATATGTTAAAATTGAGGCATATCTTCAGGAGATGATCTTAATGGCAAAATTACAGACCAAATAATTGCTTAGGCAGGTATACTTAAGTTGTATCAATGCATAATAGAAAGGCAACAGATAGGAAAATTTAATTTCTTTATAAATAAATCTTCAAGATTTTAGGTTCTCATGTAATCTCTATCTCTCAAGTTTTAAAAAAATTCTTTCCCTTGTATCAGAAAGGAAAATTTTAAAAAGTGATTCAAGTATAATGAAAAATGCAGAAACAGAAAATGAACATGCTGTGGGGTGGGGAAATTTTGGGCAATTTGAAGAGCTTGAGGTCCATGCTCAAGTTTCAGAAAGGTTGTCAACACTAATAATGCTTTTTGTTTACACTCTAAAATAGAGCTAGATGTGCATTCCAGTAGGATATCTTGCTTGTATCAAACCAAGATAAAAGTAGGCATTGGTTTTTATTCAAGGGTACATTATAGAAATAGATATTAATATTTTTCAGATGAAAGGTAATTGGATGGGAAGTCTGTTTCATAAAGTAATAAAATGAGAACAGGGAATTTAACTCTGAGAACATTATGAAAAATCAAACATTGCTAAGCCTGTATTTCCATTTGTGCTACCATTGGTCTTTTTGAGACAATAATTGATTTGGGGGATGTTTTTATACAGTTTAGGTTCCTACAATTAATTATTTATTAATTAATTTTCTTCTATCTCACTTGATTTTATCTGTTTAAATATCTACTTTTCTAAATCCTGAACAGAAGATGTTTCTCTGAAGCTACAAGTGTCTGGTACTGCAGAATAGATATAAAAATATTACAGAGCTAGTGGTATGTGGTAAAGTTGATTCTGCATTTTTATGGGCTCTTGATTTCTACCTGTACTAAAAAAAAAATCTAACAGAAATTTCACTAGCTGTTGCATTGAAGTTTTGTGTTATGATATGGACTTTTTTTTTTTGGTTTATTCCTCTGGTAACCTTGTATATTATTTAAGGGTTGATTACCACTGCTGGCTCTGTTAGCCCTTGGGACTATTGGGGCTAACCCTTTTGCTCATTAAATAGCCAGTGGTTATGCACATTGTCTGAAGAAGGTGATTTCTTTTTTGCTTGACACATGTGAAGCAGTATGCCCCACAGAGGCATGCAATACAGTCTTTTTATAGTTCACACAAATTTAGGGTAGATTTATAATTTCAGTTATTCTACTCAGGTTTTCATCTACCAAAAAATTTCAGGCTCTATGTACAATAAACTTTTAAGAGGGCTATCAAAACTGTAGAGGATAAAATTTAGTTCTGAAGGCTGTTTTGTGCCTTATTTTTCCTAAAGGAAATGGAGAAATTTTACCTAATGTGGTAAGGAATCTAATATGCTCCTGAATTTTAAAAAGAAAAGGTTAGAGAAAAAAGCTATGGTACCTTTCTTAAAACAAACCAAAGCCAACAAAAAAACCAAGCACAACTCACTGGTAACATAAAGATTGTTGAAATCTTGTAGAACAGACTACTACGTTACTCAGCATCACGTTTTGATGTTTCCCTTTCTGGATGCTACCGCGTAATGCTACCCCTGGATTTAATGGTGAATAACTAAATGTAAGCTTTATGTAAAATGAAAGTGTGTTTGCACAATCTCATTCTATTTTTCTTTTTAATCTTTTCACCCGGCACGTGGCGCATACCTGCAGTGATGTGTGAGCATGGCAGCTGGATGTATGTAACAGTCTCTCCTTTGCTGCTAGTAAATGAGCTCTTGCCTTCTGTGTCATGGGCATCTCTTAGCCTTGACTCCAACCTGGCGAGAGATAGGCTTACTGAGAGCTATTTCCTTTTGCCTATGGCAAACCTGGGTCCTGAAGATGTAACCGCTTCTGTAGTGCCTGGGTGTTCAACAAGAGCAGCTGAACTCTGTCTGGCCAGCATTCTGTTGAGCCTGATGTACGCTCTCAAACTGTAAGAATAGAGCAAGTGTAGATAGTACGTACATGGATATAGAATCATAGAGTGGTTTGGGTTGGAAGGGACCTTTAAAAATCGTCTCTCCAACTCCTGTGCAATGAGCAGGTGCATCTTTAACTGGACCAGATTGCTCAGAGTCCCATCCACCTGACCTTGAATGTTTCCAGGGATGGGGCATGTACCACCTGTCTGGGCAGCCTCTTCCAGTGTTTCATCACCCTCATTGTAAAATACTTATTCCTTTTATATAATCCAAATTGTCTCTCTTTTGGTTTAGAACCATTGCCCCTTTGTCCTACTGCAAGAGGCTCTGCTAAAAAGTCTGTCCCCATCTTTCTTACAGGACTCTTAAGTACAGAAGGGCTGCAATTGGATGTCCCCAAAGCCTTCTCTTCTATGCACTGAACCATCCCAGCTCTCTCAGCCTTTCTTCCTGGGAGAGGTGTTCCACCCCTCTGGTTATCTTCATGGTCCTCCTCTGGACCTGCTCCAACAGGTCCATGTCTTTCCTGTGCTGAGGTTCCCAGAACTGAATGCAGTACTCAAGTGGGGTCCCACACGAGAGCCATCTCACTCTCCATCAATTTGAGTTATGGGAGCTTCCTGAGGCAGTGTTTTCAATACAAGAAGGTATAACAAAAGACCTGAGGAGCAGTTAGTGTAGCAGAGGTGGCCAAAACTCTGCAGTAGTGAGTGCTTAGCTACAATTTATACTTTGCTCAGGAGAAGAAGTGTTGTACAACCGTGTAACTAGCAATAAGTACGCGTGAGCAGGATTGTGGACCTTTACTATTGGTTAAGGAGACATAATTAAGTCTCTAAAACTGACCAAAAATATTTATTTTTTCTAAAAAGATTGTCTATTATTCTAAAAAAGTGTCTATTATTAAAGGATGAGTAGCCTGAGGACAGGTTTCAAACTGATGACTTCTCATAGGAGCTGCAGTTACCTAACCTTTTTACTATTTTATGGGGTGATACCAAAGTATGCATTTAATGTTGGTGCCCAGTAAGGTTGGAGAGGAAGGCTTGTTGCTCAGTAAGGACAGGGTTCTTTACACGTTTTAACTAGTGCTGGTGCCACCTATTGGCAAAATATTTAGCTGTTAGGACCCTCTAATGAAATCAGAAAGTACTTTAAAGTACTTCTAAACATCAATGTATTAAACCCTCTGTAGCTGAAAAATGGCATATTATAGGTTGTTTTTTTTCTTTTCAAATTTGTCACTTGAATATTCTAGCATGTGAGCATAAGAGAGCAAATGAAAATGTACAAAAGCCTCTGATTCATGTTAAGCAGTAAGTTTTGCATTTGACTCCCTGAGAGAGTCAAAGGTCTAAAAAGTTGAGACACAAAGTAATTTGAGAGGTTTGCAGTATGTTGCCAGTTGTGGCTGGATGATAAAATTTCTGTGTCCAGGAGAATTGATTTTGGCTGTTGCTAAAGTTGAATAAGAAACCTAATGCAGCATTATTGTTTCCAGAGGCATAGATAGTTTATTTTGGAGCAGTGCAGGCCACTGTAAATAGAAGCTGTTACCTTGCATGCTGACACTGTGCTACTTCCCTCATTTACACTGGCACAAAAGCACAGAATCTGGTGTGTACGTGTATCTGCCTTACTTCTCCACTTCTCCAGCAGTGCCTTCCTGTGTATCTTCTTCAATGGTCATGATCACTCAAGCAGTGACTGTAGGAGGAGGCTTGGTTTTGGTGGTATTTTTGTTAGTGGTTTTTTTTCTTTCTTTTTTAAACTTGTGTTTGGTTTTTTTTCCTATTGGTATTTTCAGATGGTACCCTTCCCTACAGTCACATGTGCTATTGTTAGAAGAATCACATCCTTCTACACCTTTAACTGTAAACCACTCTCCTCATCTTACCTTTTGATAATGATTCCTTCTAAGTGCTGAACCAAATTAAAATTTAAGCTGCATTTTAAGTATTTTAGTTGTTTTTATTTTTTTTTTTACAAAAATCTATCTTATCTGCTAAAAATTTTGGAGGACTCTAAATGCTTATCTAAAAACCTTTACTGCATTTTGATCTATTAAAGCAGTTTGTAAAAGGACAAATACCTGGATTGAGCATTGTAACATGAATGACAGATGATGATATGCAAGTTTCTAGAAGCAAGAGTAAATCTTAATTTTCATAAAGAAAAGGTTTCAAAAACATCAATCAGGAAATAGCAACAAAAGTAAGTTACTATAATAACTTTATATTTGCTGTAACATGAATAAGAAACTGTTTAAATACACTGGATCTAATTTTAACAGACATATTTTTGTTTCTTCTCATACTGAGATTGTATTACAGGACCCTACAAGAATTTTAGCATGGTTCTCTTTTTACTAGCTTCTTTTTTAAACAAACCCAAAAATGCATGAAGGCCTGTATCTTGTGTTAGGGCAACACAGAGCAAATCTTTCAGCAGATTTTTTTTTTAAAGGATTTTTTGTAAAGAGATTTGTTTGATTTGCCTTTTAATTTTCTGTGCCCTCTGCCTTACACGTGACTTCACAGCATGACTGAAAACCACCCTCAGATGACTGGATGGGAGTGTTTTTCAGACACTACAGTGTAATCCACCCCAGGGCATCCCTGTTGAGAAAACTGCTCGTTTTCAAGCAGGGATTGCGAGACAGATCGAATAAGCAGCCATTTCTGTGTGGGGAGGTCTGCTGCGTTGCAGCAGAAGATTTCTCCTGCTGAGCCTTCCCACTGTGTGTCTAGATATTTGCTTTTATAAGCAAAGCTGACAAGTGGCACAGAAACAGAACTGTCTGTGAGCAGGCCTCTCAGCTGCTATGGCTCTGAAAGAGGCTTGAATGTTCAGCTGTAAAAAGGGACTTTTAAAAAAACCTGGGGCTCTAGGCTGGCTTGGTTTTGTGGGTTGTGATGTGTGGGTTTTGCCAGGATGATAATTTAGAGTGAAGTAAAATGGATACTTGTGTGTTGCAGCATACTGCAGATGCCGTGTAACTTAATTATGTCAAAACTGTATTATGATTCCTCCCCCTGACCTGCATCCTCCACACAGGAATAAACATTCATGCTCAATTATTTTTGCACAGTTTTCTGGCAAGGCTTAAAGAGCTGACATTGTGCCTGCATGTCATGCTCAAGCAGTAAGTGTGGAGGAAATCCATGTGGATGAGGGTAAAGGCAACAGATTCTGTGGTATATTTACTTGGTTTTATTTGTGATTTTTCAAATCAAGTTTATAGAGGAAATTTTTCTTTCTTCTCCTGAGATCCTTTGTGTCTGCTAGTGATGATAATTCATCTTGTCCTCAGTTGGTTTGGAGAGATGCTGATCAGGGGAAGAGGGAGGGAAGAGGCTGACCGGTCAGATAGACGTAGCCAAAGGGGTGCAAGGACCTGCAGACAGAGGCTATCTGTGGTGGATGTTATTTTACTGTATAGTACATACTGACTCCCATGCTCAGATTTACCTTACTGCCACTTGCCTTTTTATTTTTCTCAGCTGTGGCTGTAGTGGGAGGCTGTGTTGTACTATGCATTGCTAATGATCAGTGCCTAACTTGTCCATGATATCTCTGTAAATCCCTTTTCTCAGATCTGTTTGTGGAAGTGTTTGGGATTTAGCACTTTTTTTACTCAATCTCTTGTCCAACCACAGTAGAGCTGGTTTTCCCTTTGTTGGACCGTGGGCAGTAGAAGAACCGTGTGTGCTATTTGTAAAAATTCTGCTCTTGCAGAATTGAACAAATGCTTTTCCAGGCCTATGTAGGCTTTGAAAATGTGTAATTCAAAGTTTCTAAGAGTTGGAGGAGGTCTGTAAAGACTTGTAAGTTATATACATAAGGTTACACGAAAATGTTATGTAGATGTTCACTAAAGTACTTCAGCACAGCATTTAGGAGGCCCTGTATGTTCTTAACCTGGCTCTTGGAAAAAGTTTTGCAAAAAAGCTTTTGATGGTGAGCATATGTGTTGCTGCTTTGGTGATGGGTCAGGTTGGTCAGTGCTGTTGTACACACTGCCAGGTGTCACGGATCTGTAGCTACTGAAGCTGTAAAGGAGCAAGAACTTGTACTTTCTATTTTATTCATGCTTTTGCCATATATAACTCTGCAGGTAAAATGAGAAATCTCTGCCTTTTTGCTGTTACTATTAAGAGAGGGGATGGATCATGCATCTAAAATACAATTAAGTTTCTACTTTAAGCAAATTTGCATTATTTTTTTTGTATCCTTCAGCATGCTTAAGGGTTATAAGTGGCATCTTTTGGCATGAAGATTTGGAAGGCCCCGTATTCTGACTGAAGAATGGATGGTGTGAATATGTACTGCAGTTTGATGTATTTAATACATATAAACTTGCTCAAGTAGCAAAGCCACCACAGAAAAAAAAAAAAAAAAAAGGAAAGAAAATTAGGTCTGAGAAATCACTTTTCAGAAATTGTTTTGGTGGGCTCTATGATATGCTTCTGGGGATATACTTCTAGCTTAAATCAAGATAGTTATGAGTTATTTAGAAGAAAATGTTGAAGCTTTGTCAGAAATCACTGCAGATGAGCAAAAATGCATAGAATAAAACAATTTGCACAGGTAGCATAGCTTTGATTACTTGATAAGTTTGAGTTCATTTGGACCATTTGCATTTTAGTGCTGTTTGGTGCAAATTGAATTATCTACAGCTGTGGATTGATAAGCAGAGTTTGAAATTCTGCTTTTGGTACTAATTGCATTTGGTTGCCTTTGGGAGAGGTGCACAATACCCCTTTGGGATTTGAAGTTCCTCCATGGCAGTGCACGTCCTGTCAAAAATTTCCCCAGATAAGGAGAATTATTTTGGAGGAAGTCAATAAAAGACACTTTGCTCCTTTGGAGGTGGAGGCTCTGCTCAGTTGCTGCTGGTAAATGTGTATGCAGCTCATGGGGAGGAAGTGCCAATGTAGCATATTTCTTGTCTTGCTGATGAAGAGTGATTTTTGTTTGTTTTTAATAATATTTTTTTAGAAACATACCCAAACTGTAAAGTTGTTACTAGTTAAAAAAATATTACTCAAAGGATGCTTTTTTCCCCCTTGCATTGTGGTGAAACAGTGTCTTAGTAGCATATATATACTTCTTTTCCATTTGTTGAAGGTCGCTGGAGGGTATGAATACATGCATGCCTTTCCTTTTGTGTGTTCCTGGTTTTACTTGGCTTATGCAGTGATAGCTGAATGTAGTGAATATCATCTTTCATGATACTCAGAAATAGGAAAAATCACTCTTAATTGTGTCTTGGTATTCTGGTGATGGTGGAATCAGACAAGAATAGGTTAGAAAGAGAAGTCTTTATAAGTTAAAACATCTTTTTGATAGTGCTTAATAGGAAAAATGCAGTTTAATATGAAAAGAACAGTTTAGATCCAAAAATCTCTAAAATCTCAAAAGGAAATTAGGGTGAGGAGAAAAACAGTGATCTACCTAACCTTCTCCAGTTGAGCTGAAAATGCTCCTCCTGATTTCTGCTACCTTACCTTTCATAATTTGGAGGAGGGAAGTGATGCTCAGTGTTAGTCCACGCTATCTTTCCTGCACCGTAGCACATTAGCTGCATTCTGTGCTGCTCTGCTTTTCATCAGCCTCTTGTCTATTTGTGAAGGACGTCACTGCCAGGCTTTCATGGTGACTAGTCCTGTTTATCCATGGAGCAGGAACAGGCTGGCAGTGTGATCTTTATCACTGCCCTGAGTGATTCTTGGGTGGAGTGGCTCCTTTTGGATATGAAGAGCTGAGGTAAATGTTTCTGAAGGATCTCTGTTAAGACAGGAAATAATCACTAGAAGCAGTAGGCTCATTAATCTCTTCTGGAGGCCTGCTGCAGTCACAGGATGATAAGACTTCAGGTAAAGTAGACATGCATACTTCGAAAACCCTTCAAGAATGCCTTGTTTCTACCAAGAGGGGTACTTTTGTTTTAAGAAGGCTGAATGATCATTGCATTGTACTGTTTGTGGTTTTTCAGAAGTGGGATTTCAAGTATGCATTTTGAACTCAAAGCATTTAAACTATTGAAAGAATTTGGAACTTTGAAAAAATCATCTTAGAGTCAAGTGCAGCAGGGAAAAGATTGGGGTTTAATCTTTGCTTTAAACTTCTGTTCCTGTATTTGTAATAGCTGTAAATGTTTTGATTTGAGGGAGAGCATTCCGTTGTCCTTAAGGTCTTTTCCTTTCCTTTTCTCTCATTAATACTGGTACCTCTGTTTAGGGAACTGAAACACAAAATTAAATGCTCTGTTGACTTCCCTGTGGAGATAACATGCCAGGAAAACAGATGGCTTTTTTTTTTTTTTTTTTTAAGTAAAGTAATTTTATCATTTGCTTCAGTGAGTATCATCTCTTTAGTTCACTATTATGTGGCAGCTCAGATGCAAATGATACTCATCCATTAAAATATTAAGAATATTTGTATCAGGAAGCATCCCTATCAACATAGATACATGCAGCAAATCAAGTGAGATTAAAAATATGGGAAAAGATAATGGGAGAATATCTGGACTCAGTTATGTGTAGAACTTCAGGGAGCTCCATGTACCTTGAGTTGTCCTTCAGTATGTAAATGACAAAACTTAGAGTTGCATGCAGTACTTACATGTGGCTTTGAGGGGGAAATAAAAGGGTAAAAACAGTTGTAAAAGGAGAAGTTGACATAATGTATTAGAAACTTTCTTAAAATAGGTATTTTAAATAGTTTCTGAGCGATTTCCTTTTTGCTGTGTATGCATTCACAAATGTAACTCTGTAGTTGTTTCTTAACAAGAAGTGTTGTGAAAATGGAATGCTGGTTTTATCTACATGGTTTTGCTAGCATTTAATATTTTGAAAACATGGTAGAGTAGATCTTTACTATTTATCCCTGAGCAATCAGATAATCCAGAGCCAAGTACAAGCCAAGTACTCTGCTACTGAGTAATAGCTGCAGCCCAAAAAAGCGTGAGTGTTATCATTGAGTAGGAAAATAAAACCAGTGTATAAATGTGAATCAGTTGCATCCTGCAGATACTAAACATGATTTCCACACAATAGGGTTTTATATCTGCTTTATCTGCTGCTTCTTTTTTTAGATCGTGGTAATTAGCTGAAGAGGCTGCAATGTAGAGTACACAAACATTACACTGGCTATTACTAGGTCTTATTCAGCTGACTGTCATCTTCATGTTACTTTACTTTTTAACAGTACTATGCAGTCTTGATGTGGCATTCTAAGATTTTTTTTTTTCTTAGTTTTCTGACCATCTTGAGGGAACTTTGGTCAGTTGTCTGGAGGGGATATTGTATGATATACTGTTCACATCAGGCACAAGAAGTTTGGGTTTGCAAGTAAGATGTGTAGGAATCTGGGCTGGGGGGAAGAGAGCCCAGTCCCTCGTGATCCAGGCAGTCAATGCTATGGTACATAGGCCATCAGCTCCACGTGTTATCATATGCTATGGCTGTAGGTAACTTCCTAATGCCATCTGATAAATGTACATCCCATAGTAGAGGTCTTGGGCTGTGTCTTCCAACAAAGTATGAGAAGAGAGTTGGAGGGGTCAGGTTTCGCTATGTATTTGAATACGGATTTTTTTTTTTTTCTCAAACCTTTTGTGTAAACCCTTGACTTATCATTGTAGATTGTTTCAAAATCATCGTTCTGTTTCAAATACAAACTTGCCAGTATCTGTACTGATGAGCACAGTTTATTAATGAATGACAGATGCTTTGATCAGACAGGTCACAGAGGCAGTGGTACAATGATGTTTTCATGTCATAAAATACTGTTTATGATTTGCTTTATTCTTAGATTCAAAAGGAAAAGAAACTGCAGCAATGAAAGCTGACCTACTAAGGGCTCGCAATGTGAAGAGGTATATTAATCAGCTGACAGTGGCAAAGAAGCAATGTGAGAAGAGAATAAGGCTCCTGGGAGGCCCTGCTTATGATCAGCAGGAGGATGGCATTTCTGATGAAGGCGATGGCCCTCCAAGTCAGAAGGTATAAATCACATTGCCTGAAGGTCATTCTAGATGTGTTAGCACTGGGTCATGTTACCTCACTGTTGTTAATCCCTCCCTTCCCCCAGGAATCAAGTACAAATTAATTACTGCATGGTTTATTTACTGTGGGAAAAGATTACTGAAGTACTCAAAAAGACACATTGATCACTCAGCTTGGAATATTGCTCAATGTGAAACTTCATAAAGGATCGAGTGGCTTGTAAGCACGTGTGATTTTTCAGACATACCACATGTAGGGAGCTAATAAGGACATGGTAGCAGCCTTTATGAAAGTAGCAACTTGCTTTCAAATAAAAGATTGCCAACGTATGTGCAATATTTCTTTGGCCCTCATTATATTCACTTTGGGAAGTATGTGGGCTTTGAAAATACTAAATTATTCAAAAGTAAACACTTGTGGAAGGCAATTGACAAAATTCAGGGTAGTTGTTGCAGAAAAACTCTGCAACAGGTAAAGCTGCTGTGACTAAATGCTGGTTTTTAATACCACTGTAGCCTGCAATTAGAAATAACTACCGTTGTGTTGGCCAACATCTACAAAAATAAAATGACTACTTAGCTTTGCAAATCTTTGAAAATTTTAGTGACTTCTTTTGTAATCTACTCTGTTCCCTTTGGGCAAAGCACAGTAGCTGATACATTCAAATGTGAAAGAAGATTTTATGCTTTTCATGTAGGTAGAAGATAGCTTATCTCTTTATGCAGGGATCTTTCATTTTCATTATGTCCTTATAATAATTGTAACTTAGTAGAATGTTAGAAAAAGTAGTATGATGGAGAAATAGCTCCTACTTTTTGTATTTTGTTTTTCTTGAGTAAGGTCTGAAACAGAGTGATTCCCTACTCCTCACTTGTCTTTAAAGCATGATTTCAGATGGTGTGTCATAGATTGTGCCAAGGCAGTCCTGATCTCTTTCCTGAAGTTGGGTGTAATGAGAGGTGCCAAGGAGAAAGAGAGGAGCATGTGGCAGCACTGCATGAGCCAGTGATGCCACTTTTGAAGCCTGCTGAGATGTTATGAACTTTTCTGGATAGATACACGGTGACATAAGATTGTTCAAGAATGGAGTCCAGTGGTGAAGATGCACTTGATAGGGGCAGGGATTGGTCAGGAGTATAATAAAATATAATAACTAAAATCAAAGGAATTCCTGAAGCTGATGTTGCATGTTTTCTAGACCAATGGGATTTTTTAGTGGGAGTTGCTGACCTGGGGTTATATCCTGCAAATATACCAATGAGCAGCTCAATATTGAATTAATGGTACTATTAATAGCAAGAATGACTACTTGCACAGGCATTTGTTGTGTGGATGGTGAAAACAGTGGGATCTGAGGCACTTATTTCTTCTAAGCTTTTGATGTTTCTGTGATGAAGTCCTAGAACCCCTCTACAGTCATGTCAGTGTAGAAAATATGAGAACTGCTTCTCTCTTCTGTTGTCCCCAATTCTCCATTGCCAGCAAAGAAGCTGAGGGAGGCTGAGAGATGGAGGTCATGCTGTCCCCTTCTGAGCACAGAAAAATTCCCAGGGCTTAGCTGAGGAAGCAGTCTTTTTTCGCTGTTGCTTCCTCCCATCCTCTTCTAGCACTGCGGTAGCTGCAGTCTGGGTTCTTACTTCAAGACAGCCGGTGTTACTTTGGATTGTTGGCCCCTCCTATTTGGGCAGTATTGACTGAACACTCAGGCTCTTTTTTAAGCAAAAGGGAAAGGCATTGTTTGGGATTAGTAGATAAGATATATTGGTATGTTGCAGCTGGGGACTCCTTAGAGTATGATTGTGCCGGCTTTTCTTTTAAGGTAGCATCTAAGTTGCAGAATTACTAGCTTTTGTAGAAGAAACTTTAAGTTTGCCTTCCTTTCTTCAACTTGCATGAAAGAGGTCAGAAAGGGGCATTTACTGATGGTGTTTTGAATTAATGTTTTATGTAAGTGTAATGCAGAAGCTTGAATACATTATTAACTTTGGGGAATTTTTGGTACTAGTTGAACAAAGAGTTGACTAGTGAACTAAAGTGGTATTTTGATTTCACTTATGCATCCTATAGAAAGCTTTTTCTTGACTTCAGTAGTTAGGGGAGCAATGGCATTGCTGGTAAAAAGTCTTTAATGCATGTTCTGATTATGGGTTTATATGTGGAGATGGATTATTTGGAGCTGTCAATGTTCTGTTTGATTATGCAGTCTTGTGGTTTTTTATTCATTTGATTCTGTACATGTTTCACTTGCCTAATTTTCCTGAATCCAGGTTCTCTAGGGAAATCCTAAATATGTGATTTATAATCAAATGCTTATAAGCAAACAAACAGACAAACCACAGCTACTCTCTGAATCTCAATTCTGTCATTGCCTCTGATCTTGGTTTAAACTCTGCCCATGGTGTTAGATTTGTTTTCAGAGAAAATGCAGTTTGAATTAGTGCAATATATAAATCATCTCTTAATAGTCAGTGCAGTTTTAGTCCTTCTTCTTAGAAATTGTGCCTGCACAGTACTGCAGTAATTAGTTGAATTCTTGTTGTCTGTGTTTATTCAGTGAAATATTTTTTTCCTCTGTTGAGCTGAGCACAACAGCCACACTACCTTGTCTGTGAGATTTGATGTATGGAGTAACAGCATCTTCTTAGCGGAGCTGTTTTGTAAATTGTGGGTTCTAGGAGGAGGTCTGAGGATCTGACCCTTAACTAGCTGTGAAATAGCAAGGAAACCGTCTGAGTGTATTTTGAGGTGGAACCAGCTCATGTTCATAATCCAGCTGATGAGGACTAAGATGAAACTCCTGCAGAAGACCTTGCTTCCACTGCTTCTGTGGCAAGATGTTGATTTAACTGGTGACTTACCAGATTTTCACTGTGATTTCTGAGCTTCAGTTGTAAGATCATGTTATGTCAGGACATCACAGTACAGAATTTGGGAATATTAAGAAAACAAGATTCAATTGTTGTCACCCTATTGCCTGGTGATGGGTTTTCTTATGACAGAGGTATGTTTGTGAACATGTGAGTCTCAAGGCAGGGATTTTTACATTAGTGTATGTGCAGTAAAATAGTCAGGTACCTTATGTGGTTAGTATACTTCCTGATACTTAAATAACCATTGCATTTAGTTCAGCTACTGCTGTATGTGAAAGAGACAGTCTTCTGATCACTTGCTTCTTTTTAAAACATAACAAGATGAATACAGGCTTAAATTTTAGTCAATATACAGACAAAGCATTAGTTAAGGGTTTTTTAAATGCAACATGGAAAAAGATATTTATCAGTATTGGTTTTTGCATTCCACTTATTCCTGGCTTCTACAAATAAAAGGGAAAAAATCCAAAGCAGCAACCAGAAGTCCCGCAGTCTGACTGTATGCCATTATCCCAGCAGAAAGCTTCCTCTAGTGACTCAAATGCTGTTCATCCCAACCATCTGTGGTGCTGTAACCAGCTTTATTTGGGTTGTTCATTATAGGTCAATGTGGTTGTAGTGAATGGGAATCTGGTGTGTTGCAAAGAAATGCAAAGAAACAGTGCATCTAATCTGTGCCTGGTGCCTGTGCAGACCTAAATGAACTAGTTGTTCTATGCTTCTGTCCAGAGAGAGTTTATGACCCTTTTGGGATTTAACAAGATCGAGTCTCTGCTCGGTAGGGCCGGGGCCAAGTCTCTTCTGTGTACTCATGCTAGGGATGCTGGTCAAAGCACCCCACTCAGGGAAAAAATTAGAAAAACCTAACCCTTTCCTAGTCTTAGGCAGAGCCTGTGACCAGCTGTGATATATGTTACATTCCTATTGAAGCAGGGAATTGTTGTGGCAACAGCAAAGCATCTGGTTTTTCCAAACCCGGAAGCTGCTCTCGAGTTAACAGGATTTGAAGGGTTGCTGTGGAGGCTGATAATTCTAAGATTATATCTGCTAACTGGATATTAGATTTGAGGGTGTACACATGCCCTAGTGCCTGCATATGTGCCAACATAGCTTAGAATTTTGTGCTCTAATCCATGGTGATACTGAATCATAAAATGATCTTTTGCTGAGGATTACAAATTACTGCAGAACTTCTTCTTTAAATTGTAAAAGGAAGGAAACTCCACAGAATAGTTGGGTGCCAAAGAGGACTGTGGTGGTTTCATCCCAGGCAGCAGCCAAGTCCCACACAGCCCACAGTCCCACAGCTCACTCCCCCACCAGCAGGATCAGGGAGAGAATCAGAAGGGTAAAAGCCAGAAAACTCATGGGCTGAGATAAAGACAGTTTAATAGTGAAAGCAAAAGCCACACACACAAGCAAGGCAAAACATGAAATTAATTCCATGCTTCCCATGGGCAGGCAGGTGTTCAGCCATCTCCAGGAGAGCAGTGCCCCATCACACATAACAGTGACTTGGGCAGATCCCATATGGTCTGGAATATCCCTTTGGTCAGCTGGGGTCACCTGTCCCGGCTGTGTCTCCTCCGAGCCTCCCATGCACCCCCAGTCTCCTCACCAGTGTGGCAGTACAAAAAGCAGAAATGGCCTTGGCGCTGTGTAAGCCCTGCCCAGCAGTAACAAAAACATCTCTGTGTTATCAACCCTGTGTTCAGCACAAATCCAAAACATAGCCCCTGCCAGCCTCTGAAGAATGTTAACTCTACCCCACCCAAAACCAGCACACATGCATTTTATGATCTTCACCTCAAAACTAAAGCACTCTCATCTCTATTATTGCTGGCATTGAAGCTGTAACATAATGTTTTTAGTACAGCACCTGGAACATATTTAATAATTCCAGGATAATCCAGACTTAAAGAAAAATCAAGAAAACATTTGAGAAGTCTCATTATTGCAAGAGAATAAGCTTTTCTGCCCATTAATTTATTTTTTAAAGTGTTCTAGTTTGCGAGGTATCGATGAGGAGGTTTGTGTAACACTGTTGCTAGGCGCCACTGCTTTGATTACCATGGGGCACTGGTGTAATGGGCCCTTTGTTAGGTGGGAGAGATGGTTTCACTTGCCTTGCTCCCTGCAGCAGCATGTACCCCCAGTTACTTTTGACAGGGTGTTGTTTGTTAGTTACCCTCCTTGCTGGCAGCCAGAGTGGGTATACCTTGGATAATAGAGGCATAGAGACCAAGGTGACCTCTCACTCAAGAAGTGACAGCACAAGCTCCATGCTATGACTTACTAACTGCTATTATTTACAGAGCTGACAGTCCCTGAGATGGGGAAGACATCTGTTCAAGGGGCTGGAAGACCCTCTTACACTTGTATTTTAAATCACTGTCCTTGGTAAAATGACTGAATAGAAAATATGATGATGCACAGCAATGAGGCTAAACCACATGTTGTTCTCTTTGACAGCCTGAACACCATTTCTTTATTAAGCCTAGCTTGAACAAGGTACTCTCTGCTGTTCAGTGAGGTTTATAGAGTGAGCTCTCAAAGGCAGATGTTCATATATGTAAATAGTTTTAAAGCTAAGAGCAAAGTTATGTCCAGAAGATATTTGTATTGTAAAGGATAAAGAGAAGAATGGCATATGATTGTCACAGAGGAACTTTGAAAATGTAAACATTTCATATGAGGCAAACATAATTTACTTAAACACTGCCCAGGATTTGGGGGAGCTGTTTCAGACAAAACATAGATGACTGCTGTTGTTAAAGAACCACGTTTAGCTTGGTTCGTTAAGGCATTGATTTTGTGCCAGTAATTGTGTATATGCCCATGTAGGTGGTTTCCTCACGTGTAGCTTGAGACCAGGAAACTTTTTCCTACATGTTGGTTGTAGAGTTTCACAGGTACTAGGTTTAGGAAAACAAGCAGACTTCCCAGAGAGGGAGGTATTCTGATGCTGACTAGAATTGTATTATTATTAGGTATCAGAAAACACGTATTAGAGAAATTATTAATGCTTCAATCTCAGAGTTCACCTCTTGCTCTGTACCAAATAACTTTGCTAAAAAATGTAAAGTCATAGGAAGACTCATTGCCCCAGTGCTTAAGGACCTTCTTTTCTTTCCAAAGAGAAAGGTGTGAGTTGACTGGTATCTGTGAGAAACAAAGCAAGAGGGTAAGACTACCCTGGGTGGTATATTTGGATTCCTGGTGATATAAGTAATGGAACTAAATAAGCGACATGAAAACTGGTTCAGCTGCAAGACTGAAGGGTTGGAAAGAAAAGGTTGCTTGGTTTTGATGAGGTATTTGGAAAATTGGTCCCAATTTTTCAGAGGAAGACAAGGTTGTTCATTTTATTCAGTATGGGAAGTTCTGGTCATTTTGTCAGAGAGGTATTTTGTTTTCAGGTGTTTATCTCATAGAAAAGGCCTGGATTCACAAAAATAGTAGAGGATAAGGTGATAATGGCTTTTTAATGCGACCTCTTAATGGCTGCAGCATCTGTGTGGGTATGGGAAGTCTGTGTTTCATTTCCTTTTCTGCCTGATGTACACCCACCTCACTCTTCTCAGAAAAAGTCCTGAGCATTATATCACAGAACATACTCATTCCTGACTGCATTTCTGATAGATGTTTTTCAATAACAGTAGGAACTGGCCACCAAATGCCCTAGCTGCCAAGGTATTACCTCTTTTTCTGTGTCCCTGGGAGTAATTGAGATACATCTCAAAGCTCTGTGGGCTGTGGTATGGAAACTGCTGGTGTTTGAAACAAGTAAAGAACAGATGAGTTAGCTTTCAGCTGGGCTCCTCTGCTTTGCAGGAACATTGGAAATTAAATTTTTGATAATAGCATTTCATGAGTGACTTGAAATGCCTTCATGAGTCCTTTGAAATGTATCCTGATCAGAAAGAGGTGGAGGTATTTACTATCTGATAAGAGCACAGGTGAATTTATCTTCTAAGTACTTAAAAGTCTTGTTTTTTTTTTTAATGAAGCAAAACTATTACTGTAGGAGGTCTGTGTAGTTCAATCTAGGACACGTTTGTGGGATGCATAGTGAAAAGCTTTTCCCTATAAGGGATGGAAAGGAGCTTGAGTTAGGCATTTTCCCAGTTTTTATTCTTAGTTTTCCCTTCTTCAGATTCTTCAGTTTGAAGAAATTTTGGCCAACCCTTCATACCGAGAGCATTTCCGGATCTACATGGAAAGGATGGACAAGATGGCTTTGATCAGCCTTTGGGAGTCTGTGGAGAATCTGAAGACCGCTAACAAGGTGGCAGAAATTGCAAGCCTATGTGGCTTTGTACATTGATGACACTGTTCATTGTGATCTTGATGTTAGGAAATGTCTTTATGTTTTTAAAATATCAATAGCATAGGATGAGTGGTAAGCAATTTGAGTTTAACTGCTTCATGTCAATATTTGAGGATAATATTGCAATTAAAATTTGTGGGCTGTTATGATGATGATTTATTGTTGGTTGGTGTAACAACAGGTGTTAAAAGGAATACTTGATATGCAAAAGTAGTAGAATTATTTCCCCCTCCACCAGAGCAAAAACGTGAAGTAATACATTGGCTTTAGTTGTACCAGTTCACGTAAAAGCCAGAAGCACATTCCAACTGGATAGTCTGTACATAAACTACTCATCTTGCCAGTTACAGGTAGCACATTCAATCCAAAACAGTGAAAGTGTATTTATGTTCTTAAAATCCTTTCGGAAGAAAGGTGCTGCTTTAAAAGACCTCTCCCTAACCTGTAGTAGCTAAGTTTCTCCAGGAACTCCATGCTACTGATAGAGGGAAGAAACAATGCTGCATTGTAATTTTGGCTACAACAAAGTAGCAGTTAGAACCCTGAAACAAGGATAGGGAATATCATGTAAAGTTGCAACAGGTATCCAGAAGCAATGGTGCGGAGCAAGAATTTCTAGAGGGCAAACTTGCTGTTCGTGAGGAGTGTGGTGGATTTTGGGGAAAACAATTAAACCTTCAAGATTCACACTAGCATGAAATACAGATTTCATTATTGATATTGGTTAACTTTTTGTTCACTGTAATTTTACTGCTCTCTTATGTATAAAGATTCTAGTCAATTGGAAAACACAAAACTTCCTGTAAACAGAGACACAAACTGTAGGGCGTGAGTACCAGTGAACCATTAACACAATCTGAAGAAATGACTAACAACCAACTCAAGCTAGAGAGTGTTGATAAAAATGGTTTGCCAGGCACTGTGAAGGGAGTTCTGTAAATCAGTTTTGATTTGCAAACTGCTCGTGATTGGAAAAGGTACTGTAAATCATTTTATGACCTCTCAGCTCTGATTTCTCTCTTCCCATTCAAAACAATATGTATATACATATGGCTATGGATATATCTGCCACTACAGGGGCAGCTTACAGAAAGGTAGTGTCCTGCAGTCATGTGGCTGTGATATTGTCAGATGAGGCAGGTAAGAACATTGTGCCATACTAAGGGAGTGGAAAAACCTTTTTTAATTCTGTTCAGTTTAGGGAGATGGTAATTTAGGGAGCTGATCGTGGGCTGTGCTGCATTACCTTCTCTCTTTCCTGTTCATTAATGCAAAGTTCAATCCTGTGCACTTTACTGTGCTCGGTAAAAATATCCAGCCTCCTGTTCTGGTAAATGGCTCTTCAGTTGTGCTTTTTTCCTCCTCTTCTTTCTTTTTTTTTTTTTTCTTTTTCCCATGCAAATTAATTATAATGATGTATAAAGTGAGTTGATTCTATTCAGCAGAAGACAGGAGAGCTGATACAGCTGAGCTTTACAATCTGAATTTAAAATGGTGACCACACTGTTGCTCTAACACTTCCCTTCCTTTTATGCCAGCATTTGGAACATAGGTTTAAAAGAGTGGGCGCGGAAGCTCTGGCAACTTTAGAGCACAGCTGTTTCTTCACTTGACAAATATCAATACTTAACTTGTAAAACTGATTGCTTAGCAGAGGTGCACAGGCAGGCAGCATGCTCAATCTCAGTAAAAGGTTTACAGATGTGTTCTCATACATTTGGCTAGGAAATTAGCTTGATTATCCTTCAAATTATGCACCTGGGTCCTGAGTCATCTTTATATTTTCAATATTTTTTCATTATTCTTTTCTCCCGCCCTCTCCCTTGCTTCCTAGGCTGAAATACCTCAACTGGTGAGTGAAATTTATCAGAAATTTTTTGTGGAAAGCAGAGAAATACCTGTGGAAAAATCCCTTTATAAGGAAATACAGCAAAGTCTTGTGGGAAATAAAGGCATTGAAGTATTCTACAGAATTCAGGCAGATGTTTACGAAACTCTGAAAGACAGATACTACCCCTCATTCATTGTCAGTGATTTATATGAGAGATCAGTCAAAAAGGAGGAAGAAAGAAGTTCTGCTCAGCTAACTCCTGAGGACAAAGATGAAGTGGTGAGTCACACAGACTTTCTTTCACTTTCAGACTTTAACTTTTCTTTCACTGTTACTTAAAGTGATTTGAGAGACTGTCCCAAGAGAAGCATGTAGTAGCATCTTCTGTCCTTCAGCTTTGGACTACTCTTCTTTTTTTTCTCATTTATTTATAAATATTATCACTCTTGTAGTTTCATCTGGTAAAACTTGTATGTTTACATGCTCTTTGAAATAAAATGGTACAAAACTCCAGAGTATTTAAATTTTAAATCAGTTAAAGTAGGTACTTCAGATTCCTAAGCCACCTGTATTTCACATCTTTCATTATGCTCCTTGGAAACAGAGAATGCAAAACATACTTTATACAAGCTCAGCTGCTCTGCTTTTGAGTGAAAAAATTCTCACTGAAACATCAGTAGGTTTTTGCCCAGACATTGTCCCTGTCTCCCGTGCATTCCCTAGGTACTAAATAGGTATTTTGCATAAAAGAGAAGAAAAAGCAATGTAAAATATAATCTTAGTGTTTTTAATTAATTGAATAAATTAATAGACCCTGTTGGAAGATAAATCTAGCACAGGAACTCTGAATACTAAAACAGAGCATTCAAAATGTCATAAGCAATAAGCCAGTGGCAACTCTTCTTGGGGCAGGTTTTTTCCTTGGGTTGTCTAACTCAGTCATGTCAGGGGAACTTGTGTTGCGTTTATACAAGAACATTTTGACAAGAGCACGTCTCAGACTATTGTGTGCCTCTGTCAGTCAGGCTGCTGCTTCAGATCAGCATGGATGTTTTCATTTTACATGTGAACTTGCTCAGAACTCAATGAAATGTAGCAGTTTGTCTAAAACTGGATCTAAATAAACAAATAAGCAGAATCCAGAAGTGCTGATTTACATTCTGCTATTTAGAAAAAAATTTTCCAGAACCTAAGGCTTTTGTATTTACTGCTTTAATGTCTTTAATTTCTGTAGATGAGTTGTTCTAGTCTTTGTAGTCTGCATATCAGCAAATCTGCAGAGATGAACAGTTATAAGTAAATTACTTGCAATATGTACTCTTAGAGCTTGCTGTATTCTTTTCAGTGTTTGTTTTTCCCTGTATTCTTTTCCTTGACAAAATATTCAAGATGTGTTTTCTAGTTTTCTCACTGCTGACTCAGCTCTGTGTTGATGGTGGTAGGTACTTCAAAGACTTTATGTCCTTGTGTTTGTAATCACTGAGACTTTGCACAATGGCTCTTAAGTTTTGTCCAGAAATTCCTAAAACATTAAATGTTGTGCTTTCTAATTTCTTCATATGCTTTATTCAGAGTCTAACAGATAATGATTTCTCTGAGAAAACTGACACAACACTTTAGGGCTAGCTGTACTCTGATAACATCTACTGTAGCTGCCAAAAAATTAGATTTTTGGCATCAGCATCATCTGTCCTTCCTCTGAGTCCTTGGAGATATGTATTTGCCAGATATGAAGCCTGGGTCAGCCATGAAACCTTAAAGACTAATATATTGCCAAGTCTGCTTTTAACAATGCAAGGTAGTTTTTTTTTTACTGCTAGAGTGTCTCTTGGATAGAGCCATTCTTATGGTGCTGTGTCATGCTTCAGGGTCTTTGAGGTGAAAGCAAATTATAAGAAATTCTTTCTGAAGCTTCCCGTGTTCTTTCAAATGTTGGTGAAAATGCAGTAGTGGCTAATAAGTTTGTGGGGTTTTGTCCTCCCTGTGTGTAGGAAACGACAGCCTAGAAATTGGATGTTTCTGGAGGGATACATATTGTTAGCAAATATGGATTGGTTTTGGTTTAGTTTGGATTTTGGGTCTGTGTCCTCACTTCCTGGGGCACTGTGGGCATCACCAGTGTTACTTCTCTATAAATTTCACTGCTATAGCTAAATAGATAAAAAGCCATCTCGTGCATCCATGGAAGTGAGGACAAAAGGATGAGTCCTGATTAAACATGAGAAAAATCAAGTCACAAGATAGGAATCTGGAAAGGGCCAGACTGCTGGTTCTTCTGCAAGTGGAACAAGCTCTTTCTTCTTCCCAGTCTGTTTCCACCTTCTGTTTCCAGGACAAACCTTCACAAACCACCACAAACCTCCAAGTATTTTTACTTGGACAAATGTCACAAGTAGAAATACAGAAGCAGGCTGTGCTTGCATCCAGCTCTTTGAGGAGAGGCTCTGTTGATTGCATTGGTGTTGCACGTGTCAGATCACTAAAATAAGCCTGACGTCTGTGTTCTACGTCACTCACAGAAATGGAAACCATTATCAGTTTACCAGTCAGGGGAAGACAGCACAATCTGTTATGATCTCAGCTTTTAGTGAATTGCTTGTTTATTTGATAAACTTGGTATTTTGGATACAGGTTACTTGATCTTGTAATTCTAGCATTTTTGTGATAAACCTGGTGATTCAGCAGTGGTTTTTGCTTTAACTGTCTGAAAAGTTAATGAGAGAGAAACCATGTAGCCTACCTCTGGGAGCACAGCCTCACTGATTTGTAATTAATTGCAATTCTTTGATTGCTAGCACTAAACTTCATAAGAAAAGACTTTTAATTCTTCTGTATTGAAAATAGCATTTTTGATTCCTTCTTTACCTCCATACTTCCCAACAAGTGTAAGGTTTGGGGTTTTTTTATGATTCTTTACATTAACATTTTAAATAACACCCAATATTGTTAATTATTATTATTTATAATATAATATAATAATATTATATTATTATTTATA
>NW_024582083.1:7811027-7844400 GCF_017639235.1 Corvus kubaryi
TATTATTATTTATAATATAATATAATAATATTATATTATTATTTATAATATAATATAATAATATTATATTATTATTTATAATATAATATAATAATATTATATTATTATTTATAATATAATAATATTATATTATTAGGAGAAGACAACATTCTGAGCTGAGGTCTGTACACATGCTTGGAGGCAAGTTTCTGACCCTAGGAGTTTACAGTCCATGCAGAATAGACAGAAGAAAGGACAGGGCATAGAGCTAATGGGTTATTATTCAGCCACGTAGAAGGCAAATGCAGAACTGGAAAAGGGCATGAATTTCTTAGCCTAGAACTCCTGACTTCTGCATTATGTTTGCGGATCATGCTAAGGAGATTAATTATTGCTGCTACTGTTGTCTCTTCTCAGACTTTTTTTAATAAGATATAAGATACTATGGAATTTACAGTAGGATTTTCTCCTCTAAAACTCACAGAATTTACGAGAGTATAAGAGTTCCTTCTGTTAGCTTTTTGTTCATTATATAAGGATACAGTTTACTTAGCTGCAATATCATTAAATAACACGGAACCCCTGCTCATGAGAATAGACTCAGCTTCCCACAGATAAATTTAGATCTACTCAGTCACAAACAGACCTCAAAGATCTTTGAACATGGTAACAGCAAAAGCTGAGTGCTGCTTGCTAGATCTCAAAGTCTTCATGTCTATTTGGGGAAGTACAGTAAGAAAGGGGCAGCTGAGCTATATGTCAGAAGATGTTAAAGAGAATGTCACTGAAAGGTGTGAAGTTTTCTATTTTTTGCATGCCTGTAGTACACAAGATGGAAAAAGCTATTGGTTTGTCTGAATGAATATATGAAAATGATTTATGAATTTAGGGTAAGGCATATGTGCTTTTAACACATTTTTATTAACACTTCTAAAAACAGCAGTAAAATCTGTGTAGAAAGCTAAAGGACTTGGGTTAGATTGTTCTGCTGGATGACAAATCTGTTTTGTGAAGGTTTGTGGGAGGCAGGACTGCTTGTTAGAAATGTGGGGGTTTTTTGGTTTTGTTCCCCACTGCCCCATCCTCATTATCTTTCTGCTCAGTGCTAAGTATTTGCTTTTCTATCTGGCTCTGAACATTGATCATGACTACTAAGCTGTTTTTGCTTTTAAAACAAACTTTAATTCTACCTCTCATTTACATTAAAGTCTTAGCTTGAAGGTCATTTTACACAGTTGGCATGAGATGCCAAAAAACTGTAGTAGAAATGGTAATAAGGCCTTGTCTTTTGGGGGTTTTGGTTTGGTTTTTTACAACAGAGTGATGTTTCATGTCAGATCTGATGGTTGGAATATCTGTTATACCTATATTTTAATCTATATCAAAAAGTGTTCGTGTATGTAAAAAGCTTATGGAGCGAACAATAACGCACCTCCTGCCCCATCCCTGGCAGAGCCAGGCTGGATGGGGTTCTGGAAAGTGTCCATGCCCATGGCAGTGAGACTGGAACTATGTGATCTTTAAGGTCCCTTCCAGCCCAAACCATTCTATCATTCTATGAATAACTGTCTCTTTTTGCATATTAATGTTGCAATTACCCCCATCCTCTATTCCTAGAACCAAGGTTGTGAAGAAGCTACTGAAGAGTGCAGCACAAGAATTAATGAACAGGCCAGTTATGCTGTAAATAAGCTTCGCCAGCTAAATGACAAGCTTGAGTATAAGAAACAGGCTCTAAATTCCATTTGTAATTCACCAAAACCCGACAAAAAGGTACGTACCTTTAGTGTCTTCAGGTCTTTTTTGATTTTCCTTTTTTTTTTTTTGACTATGTGTATGTTTGTGTAGTATCCAGTTGTCACATTTTGGATGGGGTCAGACGGTTATTTCAGTCAACTTGTTAAATAGAAGGTGAAATCAGAGCTTAGTTTTAATTGGTTTTTCCCCCATATTTTAAAGTTGTTGTAACTAAAATTGTGAATTTGATTTATATTGCTTTGTTGGCCATGGGATAACGACCACTCTCCCGTGGTTTTGCTGCTTTGTCGGTGGCAAGGCGTGTTTCTCCCTCGCCTCTCTGCCCTGCCGTGCCCGTAATTACCCTCGGGCATCCCGTGTCCGGTGCCGGGCGCTCCGGTGCCGGCCGCTCCTGCCGCGCTGCCCGGAGGGATGTGCTGGTCAGCTCCTGGGCCCTCTGCTGGCTCTGAGGGGTCAGCACAACTCCCTCATCTGCAGCGGCAGCTCTGACGGACTTCCTCGAGCTAAGGGATAAAAAACCCCAGACCCGAGGGATGATTTGGAGTGATTTCTAACATAGCTGAATTCTTAGAAATGAAATCTATTCCCAGGCTCTTCAGTCACATGATGTGCACCTGAAAATGATAAAGATGTCTTCAGTAAGGTACATTTCATTAATAGCAATTTCAGGTTCCCATAAAACATACTGTGGGTAATATAGAATCCTATCTCAAGTGTCTTTTATGCTGGTATTGTGACAGTAGTGTGTAGTTCTAACTTGTGTTTTATTTTAAGGTGAGAGTTGACCTTTAAGATTGCTGTGTACTCCAGAAGTTTGAGGCATCATCGATTCCCTCACCTGTGATTTTTTTTTTTTTTGTCCATGTGAATTGTTCTCCCCCTGCTTTTGTACCTTTTCTTCTTTCTGAACAGTGTCCCTAAAGACATGAAGCTTGTGTGCTGCACCGGCTTTTTCCTATCAATTGTAATGAATAAACTTTTCTCTGCAGATTGTTTCTAAGCTGAAGGACGAAATTACTCTGATGGAGAGAGAGCACAGTGACCTTCAGCTGCACATTGCAAGAACAGACTGGTGGTGTGAGAATCTTGGCATGTGGAAAGCCTTCATTGTCTCAGGAGAGGTATGGGATTTTTTTCTGGCTTTTCTATCTTCTGGGTCTATTCAAACTTGCATGAAAAGCAGAAGAAAAATATGTAGATACTTTCCATATGCCTGTTTATACATAATTACTTGTCTGGGAAAGAACCCTAACCTCTTCTGAACTCCTCTTCTGTTTCCCCAGTGGCTACTGTGATGCATGCTCAAAGTTTCCATTCCTCAGACAGTGCTGTAATGGAGTTATAAAAATTACCTGCATGTACATAAACAAGTTTTGGTACTGGGTAATTTGCTATCTTAGGGGCACCGTTTTTCATGAGAACTGTCTCCTCCTATATTACCATGCTACTGCACTTGGGTGCAGTTGTGTCTCTGCTATGTCTCAAAGATGCAGTATTTACACTTTCTGTGGTTTGTATTATTGTATTTAATGGCTGTACAGTTTCAAGGGACTTGCATGCCCAGAAAGAAAGGGCTTTATATCTGTAAGTTGAAGAAGTTGTTACTTTTTTGTCTCGTTCTGCTGTTCCATTTGGGCATAGGCAGACAATTGTAGAATGCATGTAAAAAAATTATGATGAAAACAAGAAGTATTACCATCTTCTGGCTCTCTATTAACACTTATAAAGGGAACTCAGTGAATACTTGTTATGTAGTAAGTGCAGGCTGACATACATAAGAAATCTTCTTGACAATATCAATACAGAGAACTAAAGATTAATTTGGCCTCTACTGGCTTGCCTTTGTATGCCATTAAGAAAATGTTCCTGAAATGAATATAAATAGTTTTCTTGAGGTAACTTTGTTGGAGAAAAAAATCTATGCTGTGGAGTTTATCTGGTTGTGTCTTAAGCTCTTGCAAGACAGTGATAGTTCTGTCAACAGTTAAAGTCATTGTAAAAGAAGAAATAAATCCAACAGGTCAAAAAATGTAAGGTGCTATTTTTAAAACCAAATTCTTCATGTGGAAACATCTGGATTTGGTTTTGTTTCAATGCTGTTTGCAGGTGACACTATTGAGAACTGAAAAGTTCTTGTCTTCTAAGAGTTATTTGTAGCTTTTGAAACCTGGTTTTAAAATCTGGTAAATGCTGTGTGCAGAAAAACTGGAGAATGGCAGCTTTCTGCACATATGTAACCAAATACAATTGCTCAGCATCTCTGTCATTACCAGAGGAGAAGGTGGTTTGGCTAAAGTAGAGGGAGGTTGGAAGAGGCTTTTCATTACTTGCTGCCTTAGCTATAACTTATCAGTAGTACTGGATTGTAATTAAATGTAGGCCTGCATTAATTGCTCTGTTTGCAGCTCTATGCTTCAAAGGGTAGGCTGGAGAAAGCACGGGTGTTGTAATTATCTATGTTAATTAATTGCTTGGGAATATTCTAGCTGCAGCTGATGATTTCAGGGGGCATGAGTAGGTGACATAGTCTTTCTATCTCCAAAATATGTTGTTGCTAATCTCAGAATCCCAGAACCTGTGATTTTAGAGACAGAAAAACTTGGCCCTATTGTCTTGCAGAAAAGCTTAGTAAAAGTAAATTTTGCTATAGATCTTGAGCTGGAAGTGTAATAGCTAGTCATTGACCTTTTAAACTGATCTACTACATCAGTTAACAGAGAATGCATAAAAAATAGTTACTTAAGTCTTGAAAAAAAACCATGTCCAGATGCTTGTTTGAATCTTTCATTCTTCATAGTTTTGAGTCATTTAAATATACTAGGTCTGTGTGTGTGAACTATATATATTTAAAAAAAATCAGTGTAAATGGTATAATCTCCAGGTGTCTTTTGGTAGCTGGTATTTCTGATAAAACTTATTTTGAAGACTCAGTGTTTTGGCTGACTGGTAGAGGTTGAAAAATACAGTAGGAACATGCAGAATGAGGGGGCCTAGCATAACTTGTGTAATTCTGTGACTCTCTTCCCTGTTACAGGTGTATAACTTAGAGCTAAATAACCTAACTTGCTCTGCTTGCTTTAATGGTTTTTGCCTTGTGTCATTTAATATTGTAGCAGATATTCTGTCTCCCTTGTGCAAAGAGAGACTGTTTCAGAACATAACATCTTCTAAAAAATGTATTGTTTTCATAAGAAATTGAGTTTTTAGATCTGAATAAGGTGAAAAAAATTGCATGTTTCTTGTTGTTACTACACTACACACCTGGGCAAGAGGTGGCTGAAAAGCTGCCCAGTGGACAAGGACTTGGAGGTGCTGGTTGACAGCTGTCTGAACGTGAGCCAGGAGTGTGCCCAGGTGGCCAAGGAGGCCAATGGTATCTGCAGTAGTGTGGCCAGCAGGAAGAGGGAAGTGATTTCCCCCTGTACTTGGCACTGTACAGGCAGCACCTGAAATCAGGGCTAGGAAAGGGTTAGGAAGGTTGGGAAAAAGCTGGATGATTTTTTGTGTAGGAGCATTAGAAGCGCAGTGCAGTCTCATCGTGGGGCATGCAAGGTTTGGTGTTCAGCAGGAACTCTGGGCTTTGGCTGTGACCCTTGGAGCACCTTTTGGCTGGAAGCAGTAGGTAAGCTGGTGGCTTGTCAGATGTGCAGTTCATCCTGAGGGGCTGCAGGTCTGTCAAGGGTAAATGCAACCCTTGAATACATTAGGAGGGGAGTTTCCACTCAAGATGAGGAAGTGGTACAGCTGCTTTGCAGGTGCTGGGCCGTGTCCCTTGAGAAGGGTGGATTTAAATGAGGATCTTCTCCCATGAGCAGTGGTTCTGAAAGCACTTTTGTTTGCTTAACTTAGCAAAAGGGAGAATCAGAGGAATAGGGCTCTCTAGTTTGAATTCCATGATAGTTGTACGAGATGGTGCCTGTTAACAGCAGAGGACTAGATCTCCTGGTTTAGAAGACCTCCTAACATTACTTTTTTGTGTTTTCCAGTTGACTCATTAATTTGGAAAAACAAATTCACAAGTACATAAGTTGGTAAAAAATTTTGCATTCTTAAGAAGATTCTGAACACTTTCAGTATTTATATGAGGGTATTTGAGGGCAATTGAAAAAAAGCTGTAATGTATCTACATCTAGTAATTGGAATTTAGATGATTTTGCACATAGACCCAAACTTGAAGCAGGAGTACTAAATGCTCCCACTTTGAGAATGTGCTTTTAGAGGGATGACTCTCTCCTGACAATTACAGTTCAGATGACCCTACACGTGCAAATCCCTGCCCTGGGAACAAATTTGGCATGGAGAACCATAGGCATGACTCAAATCAGCAATTTCAGCACTGATCTCCCAGTATTCAAAAATGACAGCCAGAAGGTGTTTGTGAGTCACCTACAAGCACTGATCCAATCTAGCAGGGACTGTCCCAGACGATCCCAGTTCTTCTGTGCCATGTCTCTCTGACCTGCATCTTGGAGGCTGTTCAAGCATCTATTTCTGCAGTAGTCTGGCAGGAGATAGGCACTTCTCCAAATAGCTGCACTGAGAACCAGGCACATTTTCAGGCATTGAGGCTGGTGCTTTGTATTCTGTCTGAGTGCTGCTGCAGCTTTTTGACAGAGATATGTGAAATCTGGGCCTCCGAATTGGCTTCCTGGTGGCCCATGTGCAGCTTTATGAGGAATGCATCACAGGGAATATTACCAATGTACAGCTCTGAATAGCTTAAAAATATGAAGGTACATTTCAGCCTCATGGCTTTTACAATGGTGATGTAGTTGCTTGTCAAGTTATTCATCAATAGTATTGTGTTGTCAGATCTCTACAGGCTTCTCAGAAAAAGTATCATAATTATATAAATTTTAAATTAGATTAGTTAAATATTCTTTAGAAAAAGCTTTAAAGTTACAACTTTGCTCAAAAAGACTGGGAGTGGTATTTTATAGTTACCTTTTTGTTATTTGCATGTATATAAAGACAAGCATTCTAGTCTTGACAAGAGTCAAGTATTTTATGCATTTCCCTTATTTGCCTTTCATAATCAATTTGGGTGTCCCCTCAAAATAAGTAAACAAAAATTTGCTACCAATAGGACATAAGGATGAAATTCTTATGTCAATCCTCATATCAAATTAAGAAATAGTGTGATCAGACTGCTGCCATTGTCTCAAGAAAAATTGTTTAACTTTGCTGTAGTTTTCCCATTTGTACAATGTGGTCAATTGCTTCTCCTTCCTCTGACTGAGGATTGTAGTTTGATTCATTAGTATTTTTGTAAAGTTGTAAGTCTCTCAGAAATAGACACTGCATGGATACCACAAACTGTGCAAGCAGAACAGCTCAAGTGAGCAGAGAAATTGCTCTGTCACAGCACCAGCTGTCACAGGGCCCAGCTGCAGAGCTGCTGTGCCCAGTGTGTGGGTGAGCCTCAGCAGGAGCACTGGGAAGGGAGGGTGGGAATAAAGGGAGAATGCTCAAGTAAATGCAGATAGGAGAGATGGAGTATTGATGAGCAATCAGAAAGCTACACGGTAGGTACCTTAAAAACCAAAATAATACACCCAGCTGTTTGAAGAAGACATGTCAGGGAGACTTGCTTGCTGGTGGATGGTGCTGCAAAACTGTATATAAGGTGTGATAGTGGTTAGCTGGAGGACTGATTCAGGACTGGGACAGCATTTTGGGTGAAGGTTAGTTCATTAGGGGAATTGCTCCATATGTAGCTTTCAAATCTCAAGAGACGCGTGGGACTGATGACTGAGTTTGCAACCCAGTCATCTGGCAGCTCAAATGTTCCACTGTTTACTTTCAACAGAGATTACCTTGTTTTTTTTTTTCCCCACAAGGTTTTAGAAGAGAATGGAGAACAAGTGCCCTGTTACTCTGTCATGGTGAGTTTACAAGAAGTTGGTGGAGCTGAAACTAAGAACTGGACTGTTCCCAGGAAGCTCAGTGAGTTTCAGAACCTACACCGCAAACTCAGTGAGGTACGAATCCTGGCTATGGAAGGGAAAAGATACAAATTGCTAAAATGTGTCAGAATGATAAAAATTTAATGCTGCCAATTTTAATGCCAGCCTTTCGGCTTTTAGACCTTTACAGCTAGATCTCTATCTGCATATTTCAGGTCTCTGACAGATGCTTATAAAACTTGTTTACAATTATTTTTTTCCCTTAATAATGTATTACTGGGCTAACCCCATTTCAAAATGGTATATGCTCTGCGTGGATACAAAAATGCTGCTAGCAAGGATTTTCCTGCTATTTTCTAAGTCCGTGAGAGACTTTTCTCTCTCACAGAAGAGGTAGCAGAGTTATGTAAACAATTAAATACCTGCAGCCTTGAAAAGTCTTGTTTATAGTATAGTAGAAAAATATTTTGACAATGGATGTTTTAGGATTTTAGCCAATCACCCCCAATGGGTGGCTGATCCTTGTCCAATTAGACTATGAAGAAAAAAGTCTATAAAAGAGTTTGTAAAATAATTAAATAAATCAATCTTGCTGCACAATTCCTGCCTGTTGGATCATCTCTCCTCCTCCCTACGGCTGTGGGACACAGTAATATACCCTAGGGCATTTTTATTTTTTTTAATAGCTCTGCACTGTCACATAAGAGCCTGCTGTAAGAACTAGACTTTGTGTCTGGCTTCTAGGGAAGTATTAGAAATGACAGCTTTTGGGGAGAGAGAAAGTTGGGATTCTTTTTATAGTGCTTTAACTTTTCTGTCTGATAAAGTATAGATAATGGTGGTGTAAAGGGAAAGGGTGTAGATGTGTCAGCCCATAGTGGGAAAGGGAAGGTGTTTTCTTGAGAAGGGTGTGGAAGGGAGATGAGAGCACAAGGGAGTCTCTCCCTTTCCCTTCTGAACCACCTGTCTTTTTCTCTGCATACGTGTTAATTAAGCTCTCTCTTCTCCTACACAGTGTTTTCCGTCATTAAAGAAAGTTCAGTTGCCTTCTCTCAGCAAGCTGCCCTTTAAATCCATTGACCAGAAATTCATGGAGAAATCCAAGAACCAGCTTAATAACTTTCTGCAGGTAAGAAAACAGAGACAAAACCAACAGACATCTAAACAGAAGAATTGAGAGCATGATGTGTCTCTATTGCCTAAAGAGAGAGCCTAGAACAAATAGGTCAGACGTAAGGTTTGACACTATAAATGTCAAAGTTGTCCAAAATTCCTGAAGTTGAGATGAGTTTGACTGATAGTAACCATTCCTCTAGTGGTAAGTTAATTTAAACTTTGATTAATTAAGAAATCATAAATAATGAATCCTTTAATTGCCACTTGCAGCTAAAACACTTCACAACAAATCTCTTATAAATGAAAAATTTTAATAAAAAAAGAAAGTTGTAAGATGAAAAGCTTTATTCTTACTAGTTCCAGTACTTTAGAGCTAGCTTCTTAAAGTGTCTTTGTGAGATAGGGATTTTTTTTCTCACCCTACCACTGAGCTGTGACTTAATCAGTTTTATTGGATGCCTCAACACATCTTGTTCCTTAACAAGAAATATTTAATTGATGTGTTGCTGTGTTGTGATGTGTCATTATTTTTATTTCATAGAAATTACTCTCTGATGAAAGACTGTGCCAGAGTGAAGCACTTTATGCCTTCTTGAGCCCTTCCCCAGAGCACCTCAAAGTTATTGATGTGCAAGGAAAGAAATCATCGTTTTCACTCTCCTCATTTCTAGAACGACTTCCTGGTGATTTGTTTTCTCATCAGGAGGTAAGTGGTAGAAAAGTAATCTTCCCAAATTTAATTACTTATCCAAAGCAAGCAGGGAGAGTCATTAGTATTTGAATGGCAGGCAATATTTCCAAAGGTCATTTGTAATTTAATCTAAGTGAACAAAGAGTCAGAAGTAAGAGCTGCCTATGAATTTAAAAGGTGCTTATTAATAAAATAGGTTTCCTGCCTTTTGGTAAATGAATATAGGCAAATGTGTAAACTATTGCAGATAAAAAAATTGCAGTTAATGTGGGATTGTTTTATTTTTTATAGCAGAATTTTCCACTTTATGAGTTCTGGACATGCATATTTCAGAGGGGTTTTGGCAGGTAACAGTAATTTTCACTTGGGAATAGTCTCTTGGCAGGAACAGCTGTGTATCCTTAATAATTTCAGGACAACTTCTGAAGCAGAGATAGTTTTGACAAAAAACTGTTGGCAAATAGTACAGGCTTGCTGAGGGAAACTGCAAATGCAGGCAAGAGCCTATGTAGGCAAACCAGTTGGAGAATTTGTTATTAAGCCATAAAAACCCATTGTCTATGAAAATGCAATGAATAATAGATTAGTGACTAAAATAGCTCATGGACTATATTGACCATAATTCCATGGCACTCTATTCTGTGTTGTTCTTATTCAGATAATGCAACATTCAAGGAGCTGTTTCTATTCCCCGTTTTAGTTAAAGGTTATACAAAATTTGTATGAAATAGTTAATTTCTTACATACTGTAGTTGTCTGGAGTGGATGGGTGTTGTGCAGGATAACTGGAGTTTGGGGAACATGTACAGTTCTAGCCTTTTAATAGGGAGAAAGGTGGTCTTGCATCTCAGAAATAAAATCCTATATATATATCTTTCAAAATTATACTGTACTTGCATCTAGATGCTGAATGCGCCTCATTTCAGAGTAATAAATATACAGAAAGTTTGAGAAACTGGTTTTACACTTCAGTAGAAGTACTGGAGTTCTAAAATCCAATGTGCTTTCAGTAAAGTGGCAAGTAGAAGTAGCATAAAAGCATTGAAGTGTGAAGCTATTTTTATTTTGCTATTTAATTGAAAAACATCCTCAAGACAAAGCCAGACTGCATAGATATTGTATTATGTGAGTGTGTAGGAGGAAATAGTTAGGAAATACAGGAGAAGGAAAGAGAATTTTTAATAATAGTGTGTGAGAGGAGAAAGAACAAATAAACAAAGCAGAAATTATGCAACCGATACCGAAAAACTGAGGGAAGTAGAGCAAAAAATGCCCACAGAGTGTGGCAACAGAAGAGTTGGAACATAACTTCTTACTGAGTTTAAATTTAATACACTGTTCATTCCTTGTGGGACTAGGAGCTTAATTCTGGCCAGAGTGTATTATGCCAGGCACTGTGCAAATGCAGACAAAGACAATCCTGCTTCATATTTGTCTTCCTTCTCTTCTCCCTTCTTTCCTTAAGCTTACACATAAGAGAAGACAACAGAATACAAATGGTGGGAACTGTTAGACCCTCTGAATGAGTGTGTCAAATGATTGTCCTAATGTGAAAATAATAAAATAAAATGGAGGGAGAGGGATTGTGAGGCAGTCCGGGATTAGCTCTGCTGTTTCCTGGACTCCCATGTCTTTCAGTAAGAGCTTTCGATCAGCTCAGTCTTGCCCAGTTGACAGCATCTTGGACCAGATTTAACTTTCCTAAAGCAGTTAAACTAGGGTTAAATCGTTTGGTACAAGGTCATAAATGAAGTTAGTTGTGTTAAACTACACATAAAGCTGTTATAATTTTGTTCTTTTTGTAACTGAGAATTCCTGGTTTACTTTGTATTTTGGACTTTGTAGTAGAGAATGCTCTCATTCAGCTTTCTCTTTGACTTTACATCTCATCTCATCTCATATTTTCCAAATATATGTCAGAGGAATAATATTACCTCTTGAGTGTTGTTTTCAGGATTAAATACTGCAGCTATTTCTTTATATATACAACTCCTTGGACAGAGTTAGCTTTAGAACGTATTTCTTAGCTCGCTACACCAAAACCAAATCAAAGGAAAAATGTAGTTGATATCATCTAGAAAGAAGGGGTTTTAGGTTTATAAACTTACTGGCTAGAAAATGCACTGTAGTGTAAGAATTTACACTTCTTGTTGCATTTTCTAAATGTCAGGAAATTCACTGAATAGCAGAAAAAACCCCCAATATTAGATGATCGAAGGATGAGGACAAAAGGAAGAGATGATTGATATCTCTGAAAACCAGGCTGAAGAAGAAAATTTGCACATCATTCTGACCATTCCTGATCCAGAGACAGGGACATTGCACCAGCCTCAATGGAGGTCAGGTCTGCCTCTTCAGCTGTGCTCTAAGCATAGGCGGGCAGGGGAAGATCCAGGAAAGCAAAGGGATGTGTCAGCTGCCATGCCTAATGATAGATGTTGTAGTCCTGATCCTGAAGCAATCTTCATGACACTGAGAAACAGCCTGCTGTCTGCCCTTCATTCTTGAATAGATGGTACTGCCAGAACTGAGGTGGTTCAACCCAGTCATCTTCTGGGAGTCTGTCTGAATAACTCTTCTCCTTATGGTGCCCTGAGCTTCGGTATCCTCAGGCTCAGGTCATTATGTATCACAGTACTGTTTCTGCCTGGGACTGCTTCTCATTAATATTGCTTGTCTCTGCAGTGGCCAGTTCCCTTTCCACTGCTGGGTTTGGTTCCCAGTTTACTGCAAGGACAACTGGTTAGTGCCGGATCGCACTGAATGTCTTCAGCTGTGAAAGCACAATCTGTTCTCCTGGGGAGCCAGCTACCTGCTTCTCCCTGTGCAATAACCCTTTTCTTCCTAGCTGTTTGCAACGCAAACAGCTCCAGCTGGCTAGCTCCCCATCCTGGATGTTTTCTGTGGGTGTTGTGTCAGAGGAGGCTTTGCAATCACAAACACCTCTGAGTGCCATCTCGTGCTTACAGCTCTCACCCATTTCCTAGCAGTACATGACTCCCACATCACCTGCTTTCTTTTATCCAGCTGGTGTTGGTGGGGCAATATAGGCAGTAGATCCTGAAAATCTGGACAGCATTGAGGTGCTTACTGGGGCCAAGGCTGCAAGGAGAAGATACAGCAGTGATGATGATCCCAGCAGTGCAGAGTGTCCTCATCACTCTGGTCCAATGGGAAATGCAATCCCTTTTCAAATTCCCTAGTGATGTTCCTGTTTGCCAGGTCCTGCCAGCAGCAGTTGTTGGCTCTAATGCTGTTCTTTGAGAGGACTGGCTGTGCTCCTTTGCCAGAGCATGGCAGTAACTGAATCCATTCTGGAAGAAGGATGGGGTACTGCAGTGCATACCCATGTTGTCCTTCTCTTCCTAGGAAGAAACGGAAGAGGACAGTGACCTGTCGGACTACGGAGAAGAGGTGGATGGGAAGAAGGACTCTCTTGCTGAACCGTGTTTCATGCTGATTGGAGAGATTTTTGAACTGAGAGGAAGTAAGCTGTAAACCTGCTCAGTTGCTGTTGGGATCTATTGGCTCTGTGGGACACTTCTAAATTCAGATATTTTTGCTGTTTCAATAAGTGGAAACATTCTTGCAGTCTATATGGCCAGTTTGCTGGGAAGCAAGCTATTCCTCAGTAGTTCACAACTTTGGAGCTTTCATTCAAAAGTGAAATTCCAATATAAAATGGGAAAAAAAATGTAACTGGTAGGGGAGATCATTTGCATTTAATATTTTTAAATTTTTCATGAAAAAAATTGGAAAAAAGGAGAAAAGGACAGTAGTATGCTTTTTGTAAATAAGCTGTTCATTAGATTGTATGAATTCTGAGGAAGGAAAGATGGCTTTATTATACAACATGTCTCTTTAATGACTTATTAAAATGAATTTAATATCCATTTTAAGTGAATTATATATGCATTTTAGTTCTGCTATTTGTATGATGAAAATGATACTAGAATTGTGATATCTTTTAAACACTGGAAATTCCCCCCCCCGGCCCCCCCCCCCAAAAAAGTAACTGAATGATGTTAATAAAGAAAACTATTTTTGTTTCTTTTTGAATGTGCAGCCACACATGATGCTCTGTAAAATTATTTACAGGGTAACTATTACAAAATGTGGCACCTTCCAAAAATGGCAGATGTATCTTCCAAATATAGACTTTATTGTGATGGTGAACAGCATGAAAGAAAGATTAACCAGTAATTATTAGGAAGCACTCACATTTGTTTCCTTTATTTGTAATGGAAAGCTGACTGCTTGGTTTGAGTGAAAATGTTTTCAGAATTTTAATGGTGCTGCCATGAGTACTTTATACTAAATAGGTATGAAAAAGGTGTGAAGTTTGAGGGCATTTGTTTTTTTGTAGTAGAAAAAGGGTTTTGAGTAGTTGTATGGCTCAATAAACTTGAAATATTCTTACATGTAAAAATTTACAGTATAACCTAGAATGCATAGTATATGTATGTTTATGTAATCTGGAAGAATTAAAAACCATACAGCAAACAGTACAAGGAATGCAATCAAGAAAAATGGAACCTCTGTACAATTACTGGAATCTTAGAAAGGGTTATAACCATGTGTTTACTCCAGGGGTGGGTTGTTTGGGTTTGGTTTGGTGGGAGGTAGGGGGAAGGTTTTGCACGTAATCATGGGTTCTGTAATGTTATTAACTTCTTGGTCATTATTTTTTATCATTTTTTCATTGTTCTAGTGTTCAAGTGGGTCAGAAAAACATTAATTGCACTAGTACAAGTCACTTTTGGAAGAACTATCAACAAGTAAGTAGCTGTTGCTTTAACTGAACCTTCATCATCATTCTATGGAAAAAAAAACTGAGAGCAGAACTGTTAAAAAATAATCTGGACATCTTGTTGGATATGGTAATCTGCATTTGTTTTCCACAGCTGAATTTGCTAAGATGTTATGTTTATTAGAGAAAACATAGATATGTGAATTATCTTCATGTCGCCAAGTGAGGCCTGCATGAGACTATGAAGTCAGCACACCTGTCTGTACACACCTTCATGTGGAAAGCTGTATCACTGGTCAGAAACGATTTTTAGAAGTATTCTGCCAGCATAACAGACTGTTCTTCATCCAGTCAGTAACTAAATTTACACATGCCAGTATGGCTTTTAAAGCCTCTTATGTATGTTATGTAGCAGTAAATTGGACTGGTCTCAGACAGTATCCACTCGCTGAGTTTTAAATTGATTGGTTCGTTTGTTCATACCCTGCTGGTAACTGGAAAATGCCTGAAGGAGGACAGAGAGGGAAAGAATGTGTGAGCATAGCTTGCATGCAAAGTTCCTATGTGGCTTTTTACGTGTAGGTTGACTTTATATTTATTGATTTTATGGGATTTGGCTTTATGGCCCAGTTCAGCAGTACTGACTGGAGCCTGCTCTCTACCTCAGACTCATGGTGCTGAAGGCTACAGTGAGTAGTGAAGCCACAGGAGGAGGCTGCTATCTCCATTTGTAATCCCTTCAGTAATGTGCTTTGCCATCTGTGAAGGAACTTACTGTGCTTCTATCAAAACTGTCTGTTTTTATCCTAGCAGGCACATCTCTGCAGGCAACTAGTTTGGAGTTTGCTACAATTAGTTACCTGATTTTCATGTCTTTTCCTGGTGGAGCCTTTGTACTGCCCATCCTTGAAATGTAGTTTTGACGCACATTTCTGCTGTAGTAATGTAGTACTTGTAATTTGTAATGCATGTTTGTGGATTACATTGAAAAGCAGCCTTTTCCAGGTCTAAGTCAGGTATCTGGAGTGACCTAGATCCTAGAGCACCCAGAGCTGAATATGACCTGCTGTGATGCCAATGAAATCAACCCAGCTATATTGGCATAATTACATGAAAAATAACATCTCTTCCACTACTTTGAGGAGTAAAAAGAGTAAACCTGCATAAAACATGAAAGACTAGCTCCGATGGGCTCCCTTCTACACTTCTTTACAGGCAAATCCGTGACACTGTACACTGGATGTTCAGTGAACCAATGCTTGTTTACTACATTGGTGTGTTTCGAGATGCTTTTTGGCCAAACGGAAAGTTAGCTCCACCACCGAGAGCCAAAAGCGATGAACAAAAGCAGGAGACAAAACAGAGAGCACAGCAAAAACTACTTGAAAACATTCCAGGTGAGATCACTTTGATTCTGCTTAAAGACAGATTTAATAACTAGTAAAGAAACTGGTTAATCACATTATTTTCCTGTAGAGTTCTAAATTACGGTTATTTGCATAAATAAGGATGATTTTGGCCTTAGTCTTTGCCTCTCCTGCCTGTCTGATAAAAGGCATGCATTAAGATATTATTGGTGGATGCAAAATTAAAATTTCTCTATCTCTCTGTATAATATTCATCAAGGAACCTCAGTTGATTCTCTCTCTGCTGGTTCTCTGTGAGCATATATGTGGCTCTGCCACTTGGAACTACTTGCCAAATAGGGAGAGTGCCACCACCCCAATTACTTCTTCCTGTTATGTTTCAAAGTTGGAGAGAGAGGGATCTACCCACGCTGTCAGTGCTGTGTGTTGTTGTCTATTTCTGGTAAGAGGTCTCAGGGCACTGAACGTTAGAGTGACCTGCAGCCTGGGCAGAAGAAGATCCTAGATGGAATGGGTTTTTCCGTACCTTCCTTTGCCTACCCTTATCTCCCAAGCCTAGGCAGCTTCCTCTTCAGCCAGCGCATTTCTGGGGCACCATTCTGAGATGCTCCCTCCTGTCCCACTCACAGGACAGGAAGTCCAGTCACATATTTCTGACCCTTCAGAGATCATGGAAACCCAAAGGCACCTAACCAAAAAGATCCAAAATCATTACTTTTAGCACTTGGAAATGCACTTAAACATAGCTTGAATGCTTTTTCTCTGCTCCAGCTGAAGAGAGCGAGCTATTTTATGGCTTCACTGAGGTATCTCATATAACCCCATGCCTTAGGTAGTTTAATCAAATTTTACTGTAAAAAAGGAGTAGGTATGCATGCAAAATACTTGCCACTTGATGTGTAAACAACCCTCCATTTACTCCCTGTGTTATATACTCACCTACTTACCTAAATAGCCTTTTGTAGATGGTTTGCAGTTTTGTTTGATTTTTTGTTTGTTTTTGAGCTTGGAGCCATATGTCAGGACATAGCTAAATGCACCTTAGATTAATGATGGAGCACTGAATCACTATTTATTCTCTAATTTAATCCAAAATGTAAATAACTGACTTAGAATTTTCTTAACTGCCTACTTGTGGGAAGTGTTCTCTGTGAAGATTTGAGAGGCAATTCAAGTGCTAAATTAGTTTTAAACGTTGTAGAAATTGTCTTTGTGGGTGAAGGTGTATTTAAGTGAATGGTTTAATGATGTGTGAGATGAGACTTGACTCAGTGAGGTGAACTACTGAAAAGGCATTTGTTATATCATGTTAAAACACTTAAAACATTGTCACTGAGATGCACACGCTATTATCTGTTGGGTAACTTGAGAATATGGGTATCTTTTCAAGTTGTGTTTTTAAAAGGTTGCTGAGTAGGGACTGTGTATCTTGTAGCCAAGGGCCAATGAAGTGCAGGGACTTTGTTTCCCCTCCTTTATGGGTCTTTATGGTTGAACTAGATGATCTTGAAGGTCTCTTCCAAACTTGATGATTGTGATTTTGGGTAGTAGAATGATGATTCTGTGATTCTGGCTGGAGGTTTTGCCTAGCCTGAGTGAAACAACATAAACTGAAGTAATGTTTGTTTGCAGATACTCTGCAGAATCTTGTTGGACAACAAAATGCCCGTCATGGTGTAGTGAAAGTGTTCAATGCATTGCAGGAGAGGAAGGCTAATAAGCATCTACTTTATGTGAGTAACCAGAAAAGTAGCTTTTCAACTTCATAATCCTGTTAGTTACTGAGCTCTACTCACTCAGTATTAAAGCCTAGGGAGTGTGTTTTTGCAGAGATTTGTTATTAAAAAAAGTCAGATGTTCTAGGCTTGATCACTTGACTAAGCTTGAATAATAAAAGGCTGTTTAACAGCAGCATTGCTTTGGTCTAAAAGAGATCCTTTACCACATCCAATGTGCCTGACTTCATAAGGTACAAACTAATGTCTTCATACAGCTTAGAAAAATAAACATACCTTGGGGAATCTTAGAGACAGAGAGCTCCAGTACTGGCTCACAGTTAGGACATGGCAGCCCTCCAAAAGTTCCACTCCTCAACTGTTGGCACTCGTTGGAATATGCACCTGGATCTAAGTATAACACCTTCACAGTCAGTCAGTCTCTTCTGGCACATTCCAGACAGCAGCCTGTCACACAGTGCTGCCCCAGCACTGGAGAGAAGGTGCATGCCCTGGTGCTTGCTTATGATGCTATGGAGCCTTTGACAGAACAGCACCAGTTTATACTGGGTGTGAAATCCCCATCTCAAAGCTGCTGCCCTTAATGCTTGCCTCGTTTCAGCCTTAAGACATTTCCCATGTTATCTGTAGGGCATGTGCTGACATTTGAATGAAAGAAAAGTAGTTGCATGAATGATGAATATAATCAATATAATCCTGTTACCTGTGATTTTCTAAAAATGACAGAAAGGAACAAATTCTCATTTGGTTGGCACCAGCATCATCTTAACTCTTTTCTGTTTTTCAGGTTTTGCTGGAACTGCTGCTAACTGAACTGTGTCCTGAGCTGAGAGCTCATTTAGAGCAGCTTAATGCCACTTAGGTTTGAACCTGCACAATTGGACCACTAGAGAAATGTCTATGTTCAAGAATAGACATGAAACTTATTTTCCTCTTTTCCATAGAGGGCTGAGGACTATGATTATTTTTAGCATTTTTCTTTCCTCTTGAGTTTTTTGTGAAGTAAACAGACTTGAAAAGATCTGATGCTGTCGTAGGGTAGACAAAAAAATGCTGTATAGCTGCCAATTTTTATTTAAATTGTTCTATTTGACTACTCCTCTGTTTCAAACATAGATTGAAAAATAGATGTTCATATATGCTGAAAGAAACCAGAAGATATTTTAAACATTTATGGAAAGAAATTTTGCTTATAGTGGTAAACTAATGAATGTTGTACAGTTCTAATCTCCTCACTGAGGGTCTGAGCATTCCTTTTTTTTCTTGTGTATTGAAAAAGCCTTGTCGTGCAATACTACATGTAAAGCTATTGTGAAAATTTTATCAATTTTGGTTTTACCAAAGATTTTCTGTAGTTTGAAGCATTTGTAAGCAATAAATATCACAACTGGATTGCAGTACTTGATAATGAGGCTGTACCGACAACTGATCAATGAGTTTGACAGCACTAGTTTAATAAGAAATATCTACATTGCTTTGAAGTCTGTGTCAAAATTATGTATTGTAAACCAGTATGTCCTAACAGAATGCCTGTGTTAAATGTTAGTTCAGAGATTAGTGCTTATGAATTGCTTCTATGAATGATCAAGTAGACATATAATTAAACCATTCTGATAACTTCCCTGATATTATTCAGGGCTGTTTTATTCAAATGCCCCAATTTCAAATAACCTTCAAATCTTTCCCTTATTTTATACAAGGAAAGAAAACTGTCTTCAGTGGTTGTTTTTTTTTAAAATTTATGTAAAAATATGTAAATATTGTGTTAATGCACATATAAATAATTAAACATCATCAAAAATCCCTAGGTGACACTACTGTCTTCTCACTTCGGTACAGTTGTGCTCTTAGAGAAACTACTTGCAGTTATGACTGGCTCTATTGTAAGGTACATACACTCTGTATATGCTGTATTTAAATCAAAATTTTTAGTAACATCTAGCTTTCTGTTCCAACAGTTTCAGAAAAGTTTTCAGGTCGTGGCACAGTCCTAAGAAGCAAGGCAAATTCTGCACTTACAAAGTTTCATAAGTAAACAGGCCTTTAGAAATGTGCAAGCTTACCATAGCAATCAGTAATTCTTCCTAGTGGTTAATCAAAGTATCTTTTGATAAAAGATCCAGCAGGACATTGCTCAGACATACATACTCCTAGCCAAAAGGTTTCCAACTATTTCTAATACAAACAGAGGCAGTGTGAATGCAGTATGAAGGATTGAGGAAAATAGGCCTCATATTGAGGACATATATTCAGTATTTCCGTACTAATGTTTGGGGCTTTTTTCCCCACAGTTCTGTAAGGACTATTTTCTAGTTTTAGAAGCTGGCATGGTTTGAATTGTAACGCTTGGTGTTCTACCAGTTTCCAACTTTGAGTCTCTGCGATCCAAAAGTAAAATATATAAAGACACTTAAGTACACCTAGATGCTTTAGAGCGTATGTGGAAGAAAGTATAAGCACCACTAACAAATTAAGCTTTAAAATGGCCATGGCCTGTGAGTGGGCTGTATGTGAAAATGAGGCAAGATGGGGTTCAAGCTTTTCAGAATATTAAAATTTAAACATTATATATGCAGAAAGGAAACAGCCATTTTTATTTGGTTTTGGTTTGATTTATGTGCTATGTAGCAGTAAGACATGAAGAGAATACATCTGTCCCAGTTAAATGTCCTTAATAAACTTTGAAGTCTTCAATACAATTTTTAAAAAATCTGTTTTGGTTTCATCTGAGTTAGAGTGTGAGCTTTTTACTGTCTCTTTTATTTTAGATAAAATGAATCAGTGAATTGCTTTAAATAATACTTTCTAGAAAGTTGAAAAGCAAGCAGTAAGAACAGTCTATAATTGCTGGAGACTAATAATGGTTTATTGTAGGAAATAGATACCAGTCACAGGTAAAGGAAACACTAAATTGTCCCAAGGTTAGCTGCCAATTGAAGGTGAGAAGCAACAGCAGGATCCAGATAGCATGCCTTTGAAAACTAAGAATATCACAGTTCTAGTTTATAGCTACAATAAAATTCTATGTTATCAATATGACATTAATAATTCTTTAAGTGTCAACAAAGCTACCTGAGACAGTCAACTTGCTAAAATATTGAAGAGTTAACATATTTGGCTTTGAATCCTTTTTCTGATGCCACATTATAAAAAAAATTTAGTATTTAAAATTAGCATGCTTGACTATAGTCTTAGTCTTGGGTTTATTTTTTTTAATTCTGTGTGTTGGCATGGCATGTGCAGCACCACAGATGGAAAAATAAATCTGCTTACAGACTGGATGAGTTTCATTTGCTTCCATCATCTATTTCAGGACTCTTAGGGATGCCCATCTTCTCTTTCTCATTTCTTACAAAACTGACTGGGTCTAAGAATGGTAGGCCAAAACCACAGCTGAGCAGTTAATGAAAACAAATATGATTTTAAGTAATTGTACAGTTACCATAGGAATTTTCCAGGTACAAAAAAAACCTGAACACCCCCACAACTCTTTTAAAGTTACTGTTTCAGGGAGCTTCCTTGCTTACTTCGTTGCTTCTCTTCTGCTACTGATTTAGAGATGTCTGACACCAGTCCATAGGAATTATCTCTTTATACCAAGACATTAGTGACATTCCTAGATCAGTCTCAGATGTACAGCAAGTGAATAATGAGTGAAAGTTGTAGTCTTCTTTCAGTTGTGGCAGTTTTATTAGACTTTAGAAGACAGTGGGAAGGATTACACTCCCACAAAGCCATGCAGCAATTTAATCCTGATGGACTTCTTTGATGACTTAACTAGGAATACTGGCTACAATGGTCATAATACCTCAGCTTATTTTCCTTCTTATCCTATCCTCTATAACACTTTTCACAGTGGGAGAACAAAATATTTAAAATGTCTGTATTCAGATCACCTTCTTTGCTAAGCCTTTTCTATCAGTGACTTCCCTGAGTAAGGAGCCACAAAAATTGTTTGATAATTTATCATTTACATAACTCTCCATTCATTTAGATTGCACCAAGATAGACATAAAAGTATTCTACTTGCAGAAATAAATGGCCACTACATGCACAGAAACCATAGAGTCTCTCTGAAGCACAGATGCCAACTTGCTACATTCCCTTCAGCTGGTATAATCACCTTGCCTTGATGCCTTTAGGCATCACTGATATTACTCAACAGATTAATCTTCTAGAGACCATTATTAATATTTTTCCTCAAGCTTACTTCCCTTAATCTTACTCCAAATTTGGAACTTTGAAAAAAGTGTGACTGATTTTTTTTCCCCCCCATGTATATTGAACAGAGAAAGCAGTAGATCCTCAGCTATCACTGAAAATGTAAATATAAAAAAAAGCATGAGAACCCGTTATGGCCAATTAAAGTATCATTAATAAAGGTTGTAATTGTTACAGAATCTAAGGTATATGGAAAAGTTATTATTTTTCAGTTGTGAGAGAATGAAAGAAAGCAAATTGATTTGGGATAAAATTATTCAAATTGTTTAGCTAATTTATCCTGCAAGTTACCAAGCTCTTTGCTGTGGTGATTACCATAGATTATTTTGTTGTTGTTGTTGGTTATATTGCTTGCTTAAGCAAGTGGGCAGACAGCATTCTTTCAAGGCTGTTTTCAGTAGTTTTTACTACACTTCTATCACTCTACATTTTCTTGCAAAGATTTTTTTTTTAACAGTGTTGGAATCCTTAATGAAATAGCAAGTTTAGAGACTCAGATCTAAGGTATCACTCCATGAGATATAAACTACACTATAAGACTTTCTCAACTTACTTTAGAATAGTATTTCTCAGCAACATTCTGGTCTTTCTCTATGCCTCGGCCAAGCTGGAGGCATCTAGCCAAGTAGAAAGCAGCCATAGCAGCCCCCTTGGCTATGTATGTTGGATGACAATCAGATATCTTGGCTTGCTTGTTGATGTCATCATTTTTTGTAGCCCTGTTGTGGGATTTAGAGCATTATGTTAGATAATGCTAGTTCAAGCAATAATTAAAGTTGACCATATATGACTTTGACAATGCCTCCTTTCCATTTACATTATTATCCAAAATAAGATGAAATTTACAAGTACTCAGCATCTTATGAGGATTTTTATATTTTGTATTTGATTTTAAGTTAGACTTATTTGAATATTGTGATATTAAACAGCAAACAAGTATACAACTTTGAAGTCACTTTCACTATAGTTATGCTAGCTACAAAAAGCAACATATATATTTTACACTAATTGTTCCTATTAAATTATTTTATGGAAATTATATGTGGAAGAAAGGCAAAGCTCTTATTTCATGTATTTGAGCGAGCAACCTCATGTAGTGGAAGATGTCCCTGCCCACAGCAAGGGGGCTGGAACTAGAGGATCTTCAAAGGGCCAACCCAAATCATTCCACGATTCTCTGATTCTGTGATTCTAAAATTTCCAGTTCTTACAAGGATATTGGCAAATCATAGTAATCTGAAAATCTTGGACATACTTGAGAGTCCCTGGTTATAAAACTCTGTTAGGAAAACCACTTATCACTGTCTCAGCTCAATTATTTCCTTTCTTCTGTATGTTTTCTGTCATCTTAATTTCAGCATGTTTTTTAAGAACTATTTTAAGAATCAGAGGGACAAAGTCAATGTTGTTTTAACTATCAAGCTATAATTATCTAGTATCATCACTATAATATTAGAAAATGCTATACCTATGTGAGAATTGATTTCTTTCTGTTGCCTTAAAACAGATACCCCCAAGCCCCATATCCTTTCTAGATACCAAACAGTAATTATATGCTTCTTTACACATAATTTTAGCTGTGTCAATGCTTGCATTTCCTGTAAAGGACACAGGAACTGGACCAAACTGCAGAGCAAGGGAGTTATGGGGTGGGAGACAGTGAGTAGAAATGACATTAAGATGGAGGAGGTGGAGAGTGGAAGACTGTTTGCAGTATTAGAGGTGCTGAGATGAAAATGGAAATAGGTAAGTGGTTTCAAAATCATACTCCTGTGGTGGACACCACAGAGAATTAGGCACCTTGGAGCCCAGTGACATGCAAAAGCAGGACTGCTTTCCTCCCCACCCTCCAGCACTACAACCTAAAGCATACATGAAGCTTTAATCACTGTAGACACCCAGGAGTAAGGTCTGCAAGGAGAAACTCTACCAGCAGCACAAACCACAAAAAGAAGTAAGCACTCAAGAGTGAGTAACTTTATGTGAAGGGGCACTGAGGCACCATCTCACAGCCTGAGGGGGACTCAGGAGGGGTGTGTGGCTGTCCAGGAGCTGAGGTCTGAGATGTTGCTGAGAGGGTGCCACAACTTGTCCAGAGCACACACAGATCCTTTGCGACTCTTTCATGTGGGCACGAATGACACCACCAAATCAGAGACTACAAAGCCCTGGGGTGCAAGCAAGTACTGGTGCCAAGTTACCTTTCCTTCCAGTTCCCTTTTACCAGTGGGAGGAAGGCATGCAACCAAAACCACACATATAATACAAATCAACTTCTGGCTTTGTGGCTGGTGCTGGTCACAACTGTCTTGGCTTTTATGATGATGGGACATTCTTTGATGACTATAGCCTGTTAAGGAGGGATAGGATCCACCTGTCTAAAAGAGGCAAAGGAATCTTTGGCAGCAGGCTGGCCAACCTGCTGAGGCGAGCTTTAAACTGGAGGATTTGAGGGCACTCTAGACCCAAAGTGGTTGCACTTGTGCCATTGCAACCAACTGGAGAATAAGCCAGGCCAACCAGAGCAGCAACAAATGTTCCTTAGCTGCTTCCCAGGATGAGGACCAGAAGACAACCACCCCAAGTGTATGTGTACAATGCACACAGCCTGGGGACCAAACAGGAGGAACTGGAGCTCTGCACCCACTCAAAGTCACATAATCATAGGAATAACTGACACATGGTGGAACAACTCACACAACAGGAGGATCGTGATGGATGGAGAGGCTGTTTTGTAAAGGCAGAAAAAGAGGAAGAGTCATGTGCTGAGTTAAGGAGAACCTTGAACGTGTAGAAGTTAATGGCAATTAACTATGGTAATTTTGGAAGCCTAAATGAATGCCTCTAGGCCAGGATCAGAGGGATCATCTCAAGAGAGATCTTACACTAAGGATCTGTTAGTGACCTCCAATGAGACAATATATGGGTCACTTAAGTAAGTTTCGGGAAACAGAATCTGGATCTTATGGGTGACTTGAACTACCCAGGCATTAGATGCAAGAACAATACAGCAAGTCCCAGGACATCCATGAAGTTCCTGGAATGGAGCAGTAGAGTACTACTGCCTCAACCAAATGTCAGATGTGCCAATCAGGAATGAGGCACTGCTTGACTTGCTACTTGCAAACCAAGAAAACCTGCTTTGTAGTTCCTCAGTGAGTGACAGCCTTGGGTGCATTGAGGATCTGGGATCCTGCTGAGCACTCTGAGTGTTAGTACTAGGACAAAGGTTTTAGATTTCAGAATAGTAAAACTTCAGCTCACAGCACAGTTGGGAGGGTCTCCATAGGAAGGTTCCACAGAGAATAAAGGAGCTAGTGAGTGCTGGGAATTCTTCAAGAATGCTCTCCTGGAAGCACAGTGAACTGTTTGTTCATCACCTTTAAAGACAAGGAAAGTAGGTGGAGCAAGAGACACTCTTGGCTTAACTGCAAGTTTCTGAGCCCACTCAAAACCAAGAGAGAAGCATACCAAAGGTGGAAAAGCAGGTAAAGGGAAGTGGTGGATTCACTGGCCTTGTACACTTTTAAGATTCAGCTGGACAGGGTGCCAGGTCATCATGTCTAGACTGTGCTTTTGCCAAGAGAGGTTGGACCACCTGATCACTGAGATCCCTTCCAACCTGGGGGTTCTTTGATACCGTGATACCATGGGGACTAAAGGGAATGGTGAAGGCAGGAGCCTAGAGGAGATAGTGGACAAGGAAGGCAGGATTGCATATGGACATCTGCTTTGGATTCTAGTTCAAGGCTGTTTTCCTTAACAGGATCAGAAGTTCAGTCATACTGAGTAACTGAGAACCTTATAATATTAATTTTGTCACTAGCTATTCTGTTGTTAAAGATGAATTTTGCAATTCATTATCTCAAGCATTTCTTGGGTTCGAAAGACAAGATCATTATCTTATTAATCATTTATATCTGTTTTATGTGGTCTTGCATGAAGAACCCGAATGAAAAATAAAAATTACCTTTTGGCTAGTGCAGCAGCCTTTGAGTAAAATTTTCTAGTGTAGTAATATTCCACAAGATGGCCTTGAGCATAGATGTTTCCAAGCTGTGTTGCTTTTCTCAAATGCTCCAAAGCAGCTTTAGTGTTGCGACGTATACCTTGTCCATAGAGATACATAATGCCAAGTGCTCCCTGTGATTCCAGATTTCCATTGTCACATGCTTTTGAATGCCAGAAAAAGGCCTAAACAAGAGGCACAAAGCTGGAGTACATATTTACTTAGCTGATTTTCTTGTATACTGTTTCCATAAAAGCTTTTACACCAACTATCCTGTAAGAAGTGTTTATACATAAAAGAAAGAAGAATCCTTGTAAGGCTTTTAAACCTGCTTCATTTAATGTCAGAGCTGTCAATCAGTGTTACCTGCTTGATTTCTGAAGGTTACCAAAGCTGACAAAACTTCTGTCTGTCATTCTTTCTGATACTCTCACTTAAAAAAAAAAATCTTGGCTAGCAGTGTCAAGTGAGTCAAAATGAGGGATTCTGGCCATCTGTTCACATAGGCTTAAACGGATGATAATGTCTTAACTACTCAAAATACAACTTTCAGAGTCAAATATACCACTGTAAAATTTCTGTTAAATTAAAAACTAATCGTGCTTCATTTTTATTTCAAAAGGTACATGTGGGCTTTACCTTCTTCAGATCTTTTAGAATTGGCATAGAATAAAGCATTCCTAAAGTACTCTGGGCCTTTACACTTGCTTTTGGATTTCCATGGTCTGCAGCAGTAAGCCATAACCTAAGAAAATGGGGACAACAAAGTTTAAGTAACACACAATCTTAAAATTTTTCAGGAAAATCACTGACCGCCCTTACCTTTCAGCCTCTTCGGTTGAATGTTTAACACCACATCCTTCATAATATGCCCTGCCAAGATTGTATGCAGCTGCAAACTTCAAGTGACTTGCTTCTGGGGAATCAGAGCTGAGTATTTTATTCATGTATTCCACTCCCTTTTCCTAAAATTGAGCCATTTAAGTTATTATGTTCAGACCATGAAGAGGATGAAATACATAACCTGAGAATGCAGTAACTTCTGCAAGACAGGCAATTTTTTTCTCTTGGAAGAAAGGCTGGACAGACTGGCAGGACAGCCTGGAAAACAGTGTCATACCAAAGCAGAACTGATCTTTGGTTACTAGACAGCCCCTAAATTTTTGATCCCACCATATTTTTAGTATGAAACATTTCCTCATAAATGTTCATCAGATAATATATTACTCTTCTTCACTGTTAAAAATTTTCTCAAAAATATTATTTTGCTTACATAAATGAATGTCACATCCTACACTTGTAACATTTTCAATTTCAGAATTCTGATAACTTTTTAATATTGCATAATGTATCTGAAATCATAAAACAACCTCAACAAGAAGGCAAAGTACACTTTCAAGTCCCTGCATTTAAAATACCTTAGATTCATAAAGGACAAAACCTAATCATATTAAATAAGCAGATGGAGAACATTGCATATGAGCAACTGGGCCTCAGAAGTACTTTAGAAATAAGATTTACACTGTTAGGATTTAGCATGGACACCCTGTTTAAATACACTAGAAACAGTCCTTTATAAAAGGTTTTTCTTTTGTTCAGCGTTCATATTGTAATATACAAGAAAGAAAGAAACTTCACTAAAATGTTTATTTGCAAGTAAACAAATGTGGTAATTATGCAGGCATACAGAAAAAATGAACCACCTCTAAACCCCATATTTTCAGTTCTGCTGGCAATGCTGCAAGCACCAGACAGGAGTCTCATTAGTTAATATACTCTTCAGTTCATTTTTTTGGCCTTTTGTCTTATAATCTACCCTTTTATTCCTAATGCTTGTATTCTTTCCTCATGCCACTTTTTAAGATCATCTTCACCAACAAATTAACTCTTCTTATTGTAGCAAATCATTCCTTTGCCTTCCTTTTTTGTAATATAATTCTTCAGTTTGAGTTCTTAAAATTCTTGCAAATGGAATTTTTCACGTGTCTAATTTTAAAATATTATTACCTCCTTTGTCAAATTTAAAAATATTACTGTCAACAATTGGCAGAAGAATAATAATCTCTGGTATCCATGCTAAAAGAATAGAAAGTACCTTAAAAAATCTTTGTGCCAGAGATCTTACGCTTTGAAATATAATTGTTTGATTTCCATTTTCACTCACTTTATTTTCATCTACATTAATTGCTCATTAAAAAGTAAAAAATTTAAAGCAATTTTTAAACATAGCTTCTACATGAAGTCCAACCAAGCCCTTGGAATTTAATTTTTAAATAAAAATTAATGTATTTTTCAGATACACCTATTTTATTATAGCCATTTTTGAGAACTTCCTCAACCCAGAGCCTTCGCTCTTTAATGATACTCTGTAAACAGCTGCACTTTATGAAACTAATTCTAAATGAAAAGGCTGTTAATTTTAAACTAAGTAATCATGTTTACAAAGAGCTCTTAGTAATTATCAGCTAATATTAGAAGAAAAATAAAAAGTGTGCAGCTAAATTACTCACAGGGTCTTTTTTAGTGCCAAGTCCATCATAATACATTACACCAAGCTGATACATTGCTTGAAAATCTGTATCTTTAATTTTTTCAAATTGCTTTAATGCTTCTTCATACAACCCCTGGGAAAGAGAAAACAAACAATAACTCTATGATATGTACACCCTTACTATTTTCCAACCTGGAGTATTTCTCTCACGAAAAAAACCCAAACAATTGCAACCATAGAACTGGCAGAAAACAGAGATGGAGTAAGTCAACAACCACAAGGAAGTTGGGTAAACAAAAGCCATTCTGACAAACTTTCTCCCCTCCCCCAAACCACCATCTTTTTAGTTTGAGGTAATTCAGAGGCCCTGCCCCATCTATCTGACATCCTTTAACTTAGGTCAGCTGTTCTTACACCTCGAGGGTTTAACAGTCTGCTTTTACATCTCAGCTAAGGATTGGTTTCACAAAACTAATAAAACAGATGTCTGAAAACTTTAATGGACTCAGCTGTCTGCCCCACATTTCTTATGGAGGTATCACCTGCAACAACAGAGATACTTTCACTCCTAAGAATGAATCTCAGAGAGTACTTGCTTCTGCATTAAGTGAAAGAAGAAACTACACTTAAAAATACAGTTAAACAACTGCAATATAACAGTTAACTGAGCCTGGTGTCCTAACTAAAATATTTTTACACATAAACACTAAGTAAAAACAATATTGAAATTAAAGTGTTCTTCTCTACATTTTTACTTCAAATTTTCTGTGTGTTTTGATTAAAAAAAAAGCTTAGAACCAAGTAACAGCTCAACAGTCAGTCACATGTCCTCACAATGATTGGCCCCTGTTAATACTGTCCAAGCTATTGTCTAAACTATTAATTGACTTGGAAGCTTATCCACTATGACTGTGTGGGCATTGTATTTTTAAAGAACTCTGAAAAAAAAAAAAACAATTCCTTTTTACAAGTAGCTGTCATGAATATCAGAAAAAGAAGTACAGGAGGCACATTTAATCTCACCTTTGCTGAGAATTTAGTGCTATATGAAGGAGACATAGGGCTGTGATTAGGAAGTGGTTTTTTTTTCTAGTATCTAAAAGTGCAGTGCTATGAGCACATGCATTTTTAGGCACTACAGACATACATTTAAAAATCTGAAAATTAAAACCTGTCCAAACAATAAATTTAGGGATGTACAGCAATATCTATCATGGACATCCAAGCCAGCTTGTCAAGAAAAAGGCAGGAGTCTGTTCATTCTGCTCCATGGAGTTAGTCTCAGGTAATTAATGAATGAAAACATTAAGGACAGGGCCGAGAAAGCCTGAGTGAGTTAATTCTGTTCCTGCTGCAAACCCTGAGACTGATTTACACTGTACCACTGCTGCACTGTAAACAGTACTGAATCCATGCATGTCACACTGGAAAATACCTGACTTAGTGTTTGTACTACATTCTTTTCTATCTTCCTGAACTAAGTTGTAATTTTCACAGGAAGATGAGGTTTAAGTTCACCTGCCAGCCAGTCTTGCACTGTTCCCCGAGCATTTACTTTCAAAGACTTGGATGACCAATTTTAGCCAAAGTGGGCAGGGACAGAAATCTTGAAGATAATACGTTTCAACAAGTTCCAGTTCTTAGGTGGGGAACAAAGATAGAAAGCTGTGTATTGGGCAGGGCTCACGATCACTGTAACTGAAAACAAAGTGTGTTGTATTTGGTCAGTCAGCTGCCCAAAAACCCAACCTGGCTTGGAAGCTAACTATAAGGATAGGCTGCTGCTTACTTATCTGGTCCTAAGGAGACCTGGGAGGGAAGTGGAAGACCTCCCTAGATGCTTGGGGAAAGTGTAGGAAAAGCTTATTTAGGGGGAACACCTGGTGATTTTAATGGGATAAAAACAGGCATAGGGCACCTCTTGTAGGTTTTTTAAGGTGTCTCTTTTTTCACTGAAAAGGTGTTGAAAATTGTCTGCTTTATAATATTTACTTAAAAGAGGGAAAGCACAACCTGTTCATAGTATCGTTGTCCATCCAGAAAAGGTGCCGGAAAATCTTCACCTGCCTCTCTCCTCAGCAGCGACTCCTCTGCTTTTGCCAACAGTCTAACATGGGAGTGGTTCTCTGCTTAAAAACAGACACGTCTGTTTTTAAGAGATGGAACAGCAGCTTTGTAAATACACTGAACGTCTGAAGCTGGCCGTGTCCCCTTTTTAATACACTCTTCAAAAGACTAAGACGAAAGAGAAGGCTTTGTTATAAAACGGAGAAGTTGCGTGAAGGAAACGTTCAGTAAATACAGCCTGACCCTTGTGTGCGTGAAGTCCGCCGCGGAAGAGCTGAAACCCGCGCCTAACCAAAGCGGGGCGCTGCCGGCCGGAGCCGGGCTGGGAGGGAGCGGTACCTGGCACGGCCGGGTCCGGAGGCAGCCGCTCGCTGCGCAGCGCCATCCAGCACCGCCGGCTGACCTCTCCCGGCAGCCCCGCGCCCGAGGGCGGCTCGGGCCGAACCTGCCGGGCTGTGCGGGTCCGGGTCCGGGTCCGGGTCCGGGTCCGGGTCCGGGTCCGGCCACAAGGGAGCGCGGCCGCGGCCCCCGCTGGTGCCGAGCTCCCCGCGCCGCCGGGCCTGGATCGATCCCTGCCGCTGTGCCGCGGCCCAGGGCGGCCCTGCCCAGCCCGCGCCGGCACCCGGCGCTGCTGCATAGCTGGGCCTGGGTCGCACGGCCTTTGGCAAGGCAGGAGGAAGACTGGGAATGTCCCGACGGTACTTTCCGTTTGGGCTTTGCTCCGCCTCCGGCTGTTGTCCGGTGCCAAACTGTGAATAGGTGGCGGGACAAGCTGTGGGTTGGGCGCCCACCGGATCTTCCCTGATACCGCCGGTCCTGCCGGAATTAAAAGCAGGAGCCCAAAGTGCTCTGCAGAACGCGACTATGGGCAAAAGGAGCAGAAACTCTGAATGCAATTCAGAGAAAAAGGCACCGGGCATGACGCTTCAGTCTAGCAGGCGGGATTTCACCACTTCAGTGATCAGAAACTGTTTGTTGTAATGTAGTTTGTTTTCCCCATATAGGTATTACAAAACTTAAAAGGATAATTGAGGGAAAATGCTGTTCGAGGTTTCTCCTGAAATGTAAAGCATTGCTTTCACTTCCGTTGATTGCTTCTGGCTGTCTCTCTTATAGAAAGGGAATAACACCAAAATGCGTGAGGGTGCTTTCAAAATAATCTTTATCTGTGTTCCCAGCTTTTTCTTTTTTTCCAGATGATTATCATCCTTCCATTTTTGGCAGTGTGATCTGTTTCTATAGCAACAGGGACAGAGGCAACAATCAAAATGGGAGAGTGATGCTTGCAGATTTGTGTGGTTAAACCTGTGGGCTCAACATGATGTTTTCCAGCAGTCCCAAGTGACTTTAAGTACCAAGAAACTCCTAAAATTAATCCTGATTCATTTTTTGTAGATGATACAGGAAAATAAACTTTTTAAATCATCAATTAATTACTTGATTTAACAGACAGTGAAGAACAGTCTGTGAAAGCAGCATTACCCTTCAGCTAAGACAATTAACACTGGGCTGCATGGCTGCTTTTGAGGCAGAAGGGTATGAGATTCACCAGCACACCTTGGTTTATCTGACTGTTTACACACATTTATTAGAACCATTTTTCCAATTTAATTTTGTTGATAGCTATGCAAGATGTGTGATCTGAGATACAAAGCACAGAGGAATTTTTGCCAAGCTATGTTCCAGAACAGCTGTACCCAGAAAGCCTTGTCCTTAACTGGGACTTGGGGCTGCCCCATACAAAATAATGAGAATTGTTGCTACTCTGTTTATGCCAGTACAAGTACCGGTTATTCAGAGGCAGAACAGTTTTGCAGGCACTAATGAGGTGTGCAGAATGTGACCTGAAGCTCGAGAACTAATTAATAGCAGGAATTTGAAGAGAGTTTTGGCTGGCAGGATGCAAATCTGTGTATAGGTGGCTAGGCTGGAAAGATGGGATTCCTTGGGTGCAGCTTGAAGCCTCTGAATTGCTGAAGTAATGTAGGGAGGGAAGATCTTAAACCAAACAAAACAAAACACAACCTCTTGGGCAATGCAAAACTATTTAGTCTAAAACTAATTCTGGATATGTGTGTTTTCCAAAACTGTCTTTATAGTTGCATAAACAATGACCGTGGATTTCTGGCATCTGTGCAGAGATATTTCATCCCTAACAATGCATAGTTAGAAGTGTAGGAATTTTATTTGTTTGTTAACTAATTTGCTTGGCTACCTGTTCAGGGAAAAAACCCAACCCAGCATTTTGTAATTACACAAGTATATTTCTTTCCATATAAAAGCAAAGTGAAAACTGTCACTTACAGAAATAGTTCTGATGAACTGCCTATCTACCTGAATTTTCGCACCTTAAAAAATATGCTCATGTTCCACTAAAATAATTTATATTAGCTTTCCCAAAGGAGAAGCAGAAGGTAATTTCATCATGTTTGTGAATTCATTTCACAACTATGTATACCCTAAAGGAACACTGCTAGGCTTCTTTTTCTCTAACTCTGTTTATCAAAACCATGCCATTATTATTTGTTTTTTAAATATGTGACTTTCAATTTTTTTTTTTTTTTTTTTTTTTTTTTTTTTTTTTTTGGTCACGGTAGCGATTATGAGGAACTTCCATAACAAACAAACAAACGCAGGCATTTGACACAGAAAGAAATACCATAGTGCTAAGGGAACAGAATTGTGCACCTTGGGCACTCACCCTCTCTAGGATACTTCAAGCTCATGTAAGTGACAATCTAAGTTCTGTATTTGCAACTGTGTTTTGAGCAGAGATGTAACAACAGGTGGCTGTGCCCAGATCCACCATTGCCAATTCCAGTCTCGCTCAGACTGGGGATGAACTTGCTGTAATGTCTGTGCTGAAGGAGGTGAGACCTGCGTTTCACAGCGTGGCACGTCTGGCCAGTCTCCCTGGCCTAGTGGTAGAGCTTGGGCAGGACGATAGTACGGATTTCTTTTTACTGATTTAAGCTTTTTTTGGGGAAAAATCTAATTCTCTATTGTTTTCTTTCCTAGATCTAAGTCTGCCTCGGTCTAGCCTTCCCAAATCAGCGTTAAGGTACGCTGGCAGAACTACTTTGGAGGCTGCGCCTGGCAGCAGCAGCACAACCAAGCAAACACCAGGCCGCGCTCAGGGCTCGGTGGCACCGGGGCTTCCAGAGACGCACCGGCCGGTGCCGGCTGCCCGGGGCTCCGGAGGGCGCTGCCGCGGCTCCGAGTGTGTGCGGGACGTGCCGGGCGGGCCCCCGCCACATGGCCGCCCCCGCCGCCAGCCCCGCG
>NW_024582083.1:7844800-7862618 GCF_017639235.1 Corvus kubaryi
CTGGCGGGCGGCGGCTGCCGCCGCCTACGTGCGGCCGGCGGGGCGGGGCTGCGGGCCCGGCGCTCGCAGCCGGCCGCGGACAGACCCGCGCCTCGGACCCCCAGCCCCGAGCCCCGAGGGCCCCGCGCCCAGCAACGGGAGCGATGCTGATGCTGGACTGCACTTCAGAGGTGAGCTTTGGCAGGGGCTGTCTGTGGTTCTGTCTTACCGGGAGCACGGCTGCGGAAGTGAATGAGGTGTAGTTTGCCTGGAGCTGCTGCTATTAATGTTGGGGCGCTGCCGCTGTCGATCGGTATTTCTGGTTAAGAGATTAAAAGCCGAAAAAGTCTTTCTTGCACTGCTCTTTTTATAAAAAAAAAAAATTTAAAAGGCAGTCTCAAGGAACATGAAGATCCAGTAATTTGCAAGGGGAATGTTTTTTGCTGTGATGCAGTGTTCTGAGACCTGCCGTGGCTTACACTGGCAGTAACATTTCTTTTTTTCTTTTGATATCTTGTTTCAGTCTGGTAGTTTCAGCAACTTATTTGAGATAGGAACCGGTGTGAACGCACCTGCAGATGCCTTTGGTCAGTCTCCAGCTCACTTGGCTGCTTGTGGTGGTGAAGCTTTTTTTCTACTGTGGCAACTGCAGACAGGAGCAAATCTGAACCAACAGGTAAGAACACATACATTTTATTCCTTCCACTTCTAATCTGGCATATCAGTAAATCCATTTAATATTATTTACATACTTTTTATCTAAAAGAGGTTTTTCTTATACTCAGTTGTATTGCATGCATATTGGATTTACTTATTCTAGAGTAACTTCTTGCATGAATCAGAAATCCTGTCTATATTGCATTAGCAATTTCACTTGCAATGTATAATTCAATTTTCACAATTAAAATGCTGCATGCAGCTGTCCAAACAACTTAATTCTTTTACACAACTGAGTATTTTTCCTCCAAAAATTCTGTCCCTACTTCCAGTAAATGTAAGGATTCTTACTCTAGTTGCTTAGTTTAATTCCTCATACATCTGAGCTGGTAGCAAGCTATTGGTCACAGCAATCCCTGAATGGTGCTCAGAGATGCTGTTAATCGATGCAGAGAGTATTCTGTGTAAGTTATCTTTTAAAAGGCAAAGGTTAAACAATGAGTACTGCAGGGGACAACACTTCTACTTTGTGGCGATGAATACACTAGATATTTAACGGCAGTTACCAAGTACACTTTACTAGCTATATTCCTTTAATCTCTCTCTCAGCTCACAACAGACTGGTATACATAAACAGTCATTTTGGAGACAAGACAGCTTTATCCTCTTCCTCTTCTTTCAAATGATTGTTAAATTGCGTTTTTAGGATTGCCTTGGAGAAGCCCCGATACATAAAGCAGCAAAAGTTGGGAGTTTGGAATGTCTTGCTCTCCTTGTTGCTGGTGATGCTAAAATTGAGTAAGTTGAGCTACATTTAGTAACTTCAGTAAGAGTGTCAAAGGACGTGCTTTTTACGCAGTACATTTAACTTGCTCAGAACATGCGTGCTAAGGCTGCAAATAGAGCATGACTATAGCCCTAATAGTATTAACAACTGACATAAACACCAAAGGAGCACAGACCACATGCTATTGTTTAGCTATATACCTCTGTAACAACTGCTGAGAGAATATTCCTGATCATAATCTCACCTTCTTGCCTTTCTGATATGCTAAGCCAGTAACAGTCTGATGACAAATTTATTTTAAAGTAATTATTCCTTTTTGAATTTAATACCTGCCCCCTCTACAAGCCCTGTGCTATCCTTGACAAACCTTCTTGGTATTGATTCCCTGTACTTACTTTTATTCATCTGCCTAAATTAACACTTAATCAGTGCTTGCTCATTATTCCAGTTTAATTGGTTATTGTTAATTCTGTATTTCAGCTTGTGCAACAACAGTGGACAGACGGCAGCAGACCTCGCACTGGATTGTGGCTTTCTGGAATGTGCCAAGTTCCTCAGGACAATTCAGCACACTCAGGCAATGAAACTGAGAGGACAGTCTGGACACTCGCTAAGTGACAAACATGGCTTGCAGAGAGAGGATCCAACTGCACAGAAACAAGAAAGTGAAAACAGCAGATCCATAAACAGGAAGAGGAGAAGATCAGATGGTGTGTAATAGTGTTGGTTTAATACAATTCAGAATATTCTAAAAAATGTTTTTAGCATCTAAGTAAAACAAATGTGTGTTAGAGCAGTCAGATTTAGAAGCCTGCTAGTAAGGATGAAGTTGCATTGGTATTTAAGGTTAGGGTCTTCTTGGAAATGGACAGTACATGTGGGATGCCATTTAAGAGGCTACTTTAACACAGAAGAAATAAAAATCATAGGTTCTCTTACTGATGTACTGATGAAGTAGCTACAGACTTGTTTTGTTTGTTTCTATGACAGATCTTGTCACCTAGCTGCCAGAAGAAACAGCTGTAATCCCAACATGAAATAAGGGGAATCTGAAGTCTGAAGAACCATGACTGGATGATACACTGAGCAGTCAGATGTGTGTGCTGGGACACTGTCTCCTTCTGAGAAGGAGGAAAGCTTGTTTATTGTTACTTCTTACAGAAGAATGCTGTGAGGTTTTTCCCCCCCCTAGAATACTTGTATTCATACAGCTATAAATAAATGAGCATGTAAAAATTCTCTTGCATTTTTTTTTCTGTGTAAATATGAGAGCAAAATCAATAAAACTCAGTACATATAGCCATTCTTCTCCCACTCCTAAAATGCATCATCAAGAGTACCAGCAGCAAACAAGGCCTTTGAACAGATTCATAATGGACAAGACAGCTGGCTACATGGAATTTGAAAGGCAGAGGACACTTCATCCTTTTGTCATGAAAGAATTCCATAAAACAAAAGGATTTGGCATTGAGTCTACAAACATTTTAGCAGAAGTTCTATATAAACACAAAGTTGTCCTATGGAAAAGTATGGAGTATTCGTTGCCTAATAAATACATTTGTAAGGAATACAGTTCAAAGCAGGTAACTTATTTCTAGAGGTTTCATTTAAAAAAAATAGTTTCTTAATTTAAGTTATTCAAGCAACATTTCTGTTTCAACTGGGTTTTGATTGACTTAAAGCATTATTTTGATAAATGACAGGACAGTTTTATCTACATCAGCTATTATTCTGTCTCAGCACGTTCAGTGTAAGAGTGAATTCAAATAGCTTTTGGTCGTTGAGGTAGGCACAGATTATAATAGGTGTCCTTGTTCCAAAAGTCCGGGCCCTTCCATCCACACCAGCCCTGTCCAAGGAAAAGCAAGATAGCTTTTAAATCTACTATGAATTCTGGTTTTCCTGTCTACTACTATTGCATCTATTCTTATTTTATTAATCATACTAATCTAAGTTGTATGAATTATTTTCAAATGTCTACAGAATGCAATGACAATTTTCAGAAGGTTCTCTACGTGCCTGGAAACACATAAATGGAAAACACATTACAGGGACTCTCTCCCCCTTCCTCCTTCCCCAGCTTAGTTCTTAGAAAGTATCATCTCCTCCCTATCCCCACCTCCCCACTACCTTCTGCTGCTACTGAGAGGTTAATGTTATTCTGAAACCACCATTGTCACAGCTTCCTTTTCTCATTCTGAATCCATGCCTTCTTTGGTAATAGTTGATATTTCAGACCCAAACAGAGCTCCTAATACCAGAAATTGTGCTGTTCAACCTGATTCAGGAGAAAGAAAGTCTAACAAAGCTTTTAAGTTTGCAGAGTACCACACAATTATTGGAGGTGTTTTTGAAGAAAAGAGCTGCCCACAGTCTACCTTAGTTCCTCCCCAGACACTTCTGATGAGGAAAGTGGATTCTGCATGTCTTTGTCCTCCTGGACCACTGGACCATTTGTAACAGCCTTTGGTCCTACATGTTCTTTGGAAATTGTTTCTTCCTGTATTCATTTCAAGCTTTGACCATTATAGGCCAACAAAGTGTTTCTTAAATAGCTTTTTTTCTTGTTTTTGTTTTTCTTTTGTTGTTTTTATTTCGGTTGGTTTTGGTTTTTTGGGGTTTTTTTTGTTAGGCCTACACAAGGGTATCAAAGATTCTAAATAGAAGTTATTATTTGCAACTTAATATGAGAAACAGAAAAGACATTCATTGCCCAGCACTGACAGGATGATTTAGCTGCTTTCAGAGTTTACATTTCTGACACTATGTTTACTGGTTTGTAATGTGCTGCATCATCCCTTTTGGTGGCTTTAAATGTGGAAATGCATTACATACCCTTGAGCCCTTTAGAGTTTCTCCACATTTTCAAAACAGTTCAGTACCTACCCTCTGAACATAGTTCAAGGTCTGATCTGAGAATGGTTAATGTAGGATGTTTAAAATAACCTTTAAAATTTAAAATAAATTATCTTCTCTGCTTCTTCTGCCTGAACAGAATTTTCTGGTTTTTCAAAATACAAAAGACATTTATCATATATACTCCTGGGTAAAAGGGGAGATGGGTGAATTCAGATAAAATAAAGAACACTGTTTTACAGTATAGTAAGTTGATGTACTTGCTGATCTGATACATCTCCTCCAAAGACACTAAGTTTCAGAAACTGACAATACTTAGCATATTGTAGTATACAGGTTAACTGGGGTCAGCACTGTTTCCATAAGGAATGGAGAAGCCATAGAATGGCCAGTTTGTATTTGGCTGGACATTATCTGTTTAATGCCAAAATACATGTATATACATAAATGTGTGTGTATATATGTGCATCAAGCCTCACCTTTTCCAAAATAACATGCAGATCTTCTCCTCCAGTGTAATGTGGGTCTAGAATCAAGTATTTTATGTGCCCTGTAATCTCATTCCAAGCCACTCCTAATATCGTGTGAGCCAAAACACCTCCACCTAAAATAGGAGAAACACAGATTGCTAAGTTTTTTTTCACTGAGATTGACTTAATGTACAAGGGTTAAATAAAAGTACATCAAAACCTTCTATTAACATATTAACTTGGTTATCACGATAATTCTGAAAGTGTCTGACATAGGATTCTTCACATTATTAAACAACATATCTTTACTACATCTAAGAAAGATTAGTTGTAGTAACTAAAATAAGTAGAGAATTTATTTTCCAAATTTCTTCCAAGCAAGGCAGGTTAAATCCTCAACACTTCCACCAGATGAAGTCAAGAATATTTCAAACATCTCTTTTGCACTTTTTCTTTAAAGAAACCTAACTGTAGAAAAGAAACCTGTAAAATTTCCTGGTGGTAGAAAGACTGAAATTAGAACAGAAATCAGGATTTCTGGGTAAGGTTTATCTGCTGTTTTCTACAAAGTTACATCAATGAATATCAGGGGCAGAATAGTAAATTCTGATTTCCAGCCTGCAAACAGGAAAAGGGCATATTTTGATGAGATGGGCACAGGTCAACTCTTGCATGTTTCTTTCAGATAACATGCAATACTTTATGTCCCTGCAATATTGTAGTAATAGCTCCACACAGCAGGTAGGGATTACAAAATCCCTGGAAGAATACAAGCAAAACCAATCCCCAAAACGCACCCTCAAAAAGCCAATCTCCAACCCTCCAACAACAACAAAATTAAAGCCATCTACAAGAGAGCATTACAGGGATGGATAAGTTATAGACTAAAAGATTTTTCAATATAGGATTCTACATTCTTGAAATTCAGACAAAAAGACTGCTGGAAGGCCAAGAATATTTAATTGACTCATTGAATGGTTTGGGTTGTAAGGGACCTTAAGCATCACCTACTTCCAACACCCCTGCCATGGGCAGGTCACCTCCCACTAGACCAGGTTGCTCAAAGCTCCATTCAACCTGGCCTTGAGCCTTGGGCCACTCCCGTGGCCTTGGGGCACCCAGAGCTTCTCTGGGCAGCCTGTTCTGGTGTCTCACCACCCTCACAGGGAGACATTTCTTCCTAATATCTGATCTAAACCATCACCATACCAAAGTCTGGACTTCTGGCACCTATATTTTGAGAAACTTACACTGTATTATGTAATGCCAAATACAGATTGCAAAAATTGCTAAAATTAATTTTATTAAAGTTGAAAATAATAATATCAGTATTACTAATTTCCTAAAACACAGCATGGAAATAGTTCAGTTAATGTCACAGTATTCTTACAAATGGAACTTCTTCTCTTACCAATATTTCAGATTATTAAAACTGGTCTTAAATCAAATTTGGAAAATACCCTTCTCTTCCAAGCCAGATAAACAGTACTGTTCTCTGAGGGGAAGTTCTGGGGAACTCTATGAACTTCTGCTCCTGTAGAGAATGTTCTGACTTAATAGCAATTTATGAAAACACCATTTAGACTGACTTTTGTTACCATGTTTAATACTGAGTTTGAAAGAAATACTGAATTAAAAAGATACCAGCCAAACTAAATTGTGTAATTTTCAAAGCTACCTTGGGAATACTGTAATTTTTAGTTCATCTACAGTTTTGATTAACTCTTGAACAGTAAATTAAATGGGTTCTAATTTAAATGAAACTCAGCACAGGGAGGCCATGCACTTTCATTAGCATTCTTCAACTCTCAAGCACTTACCAATCATAATTGGAGTTCCCTCAGTCTTGAAATGATTAGCAAGCTCTCTTCCCTGCAGTGCTAGTTCAGAACCCTGGCTAGGTAAGAAGAACAATAATAGATTTGTCATTCTCACTAGGCTTACTTCTCTAATTATTCATTAGACTTGTTCACTGCATAGACAACTGATTAGAAAGTCACTTGGATTATTCCTTCGTAAACTTCCTGAGACAATCTGAAAAACGTTTTCTAACACAAGGTCTAGTAGCTAGGTGAGGAAATTAATACAGACATTTTTACTATTTTGTCTTTATATTTCTTTATATAGTGGCTAATCTTTTTAAAACCCAATGAAAGTCTGTGTGCCCACTTTCCAAGCAGAGAGAATGGATTAAATGCAGTCAGAATACAAAACTGGAACTCTGAGAAACGGTGCATTTATGATAATGGTTCCAGTACCGGTGTTGCTAGTGCAGCTGTGATGTCTTATTTCCATAAGGAATTAGAGATGTTAGCTGGAAATAAGCCCAAGGCAAAAATGCCAGTGACCAGCTGAAAAAGCTGCATGATTGTTTCTTCTTCCCAGCACGGTACTGATGTTGGTTTTTCATAACACTGAAAAAAACTGGTGCTCCCTTGTAGCAGCACTATGAACAATTCTACTCAGTTCATATGCAGGAATGAAAATCTTCCTACTGGCAGGGCCTGCCCCAGCTGCTATAAATAATAGGTGGATGATCTGCCAGTACAAGCTCTGGAACAAAAAAAATTATTAAAATATTGAAGACCTGAACTATTTTCATAACATTAAGGATCCCCATCACCATGCTCTTTTAGAATATCTACACTGTGATTTTACTCTAAATAAACTTAACACATGAGAAGTATTTTGACTTTATTTTCATACACACTGTTAGTATATGCTCTTAATTTCATGATTGTATTTATCACATGTGTAAGGATTTGTTAGTCTGCTTAGTACTAGCTTAGTGGTGCCTAAATGATAAAAATATGGTGATTTTTCTTTTGATAAATGCTAAAGATTATTCTTTTTGTCCCAAATATCTTCATAGGGTCCTTCATTGTGTATGAGAGCATCAGATTGTCAGAATGGAAACAAATTCCTTGCTTTATTTGCCACACAAACACAAAAAGGAGAACATTATTTTCCAGACTTCTCAACAATTTGCCTCAATCCTAAACTCACAAGCTAGGCCTGTGGCTGCAGCAATAATTTATTTGTCAGTGCGCATTCAGTTCTCTGTGGTCATCAGACTGTGTGCCTGCATCAAAAATTATGTTTGTGGTTCAAAGGAAAAGGCTGAATTCCAGATCAGTTTGCATATCATTAAGCAATTTATAGATTGAGCACACCCAATGGGAGCCACATTTCTTGTGGAAGCATTAGACCATTGCGTTATAAAACTGGGCAACTTGCATATTATTAAGCAATTTATAGGAACTGGAAACTGGAACTCCAAGCTCCCAAGAAATTTAACACCACCTTCATCTGTAAGCACTTAGCACAACTAAAGGTGGAATACAGGCTTTATAAGCAAGGAATTCTTAAAAGACTTATTATCTCTTTAATTATCCCTCTTCTCCCATGTACTGTAATCATGATTTGCATTTTAAGGCATTCAGTCTTTTTAGCAATTACCAAGCTACTAAACAGGTAGTGATTCTTACCTGACAAATAATATTTTGGATGTTATTCCAAAAAGCTGATTCAAAACAAGCTGTACCTCAATTGAACCAATCCATTGCCGTGACCCAACAAATGCCGCAGGCTTGTCTCCAGCATCAACCAGTGCCTTTGCAACATCATAATGAGGAAGAAATCCAAGTATCAACAACATATAGTAGGGAATTTCACCACTTTTTGTGAAAAAAGTTGGTTTATATATATGGGCATGTGTTTTGAACCTAGATGGTCAAAAGCAGACCAATGAATGTTGAATTCATCATTGTGGTTCTGTTTTGGAAATGCCCCTTTGAGCAGTAATGCAGAACTGTGTCCATGAGCAGAGACTATAACCCCAGGTCCACAGGCAGACTTCAGGCTGGGAGGGTAACCACTGAACTGTTTAATAATGGAGAGTGTTATTTGTACACTGCAGAAGCCATTTCATAGACTGATAAGCTTGGATTTCTATTCAAAGCACTCAGGAAAGGATCCATAAAACAGTGCTCTGAGGAAGAGGCCACTGACACATGTCAAAGGTTATGGTTTATTTTAAACTCTTTTTCATTCTGAGACTTGTAGGTTACATGCAGCACTTGAGAGGGGCCTTTTCTGCTCAGGACACAAAGCCCATAAGGTCTCCTGTAGGCTACTGCCCTCTTTTAGATGCCCAAAAGTACTACAGGAGTGCACAGACTTCGATAGCATTCGGGTGCGGATTGAGAAATGTTCAGGTAATGCAGTTTTACCTTTAGTGTTCACATCCCTGCTACATATGATAAAATTTTTTTAATGGAATGAATTAAATTTTACTGAAAATGTTCAGTAAATAAATGTAACACAAAGAATTACATTTAGAAGACTGAAGGTAACTGCAGTATTCCTTGATAGGCATATCCAAGTATGGGTATTAGCTACAAGCCTACAGTTTTACTTCAGTGCTGTTAACAGAAATGAACATATTCAAGTATGCATTTGAATTCAAAACAGAAAAAGAAGTGAAGGAGAGTTCAAAAATCAGGAAGAGCACACTACTGTCAATGGCAAAGCTGCAAAAGGTGTCAGTAAATTCATGTGTAGCATCTGGGAACTAATCCAGCTGTCACTTAATATGACAGCCAGTTTTAAAACTGATTTTAGCATGACACATTGGGTTCTTTGGTCTCTTTTCACTTGACAAAACCACTGAAAATGTCGTATCACAGCTTCTAATAGAATTTTACTCCAAGGAAACATTTAAAAGACTATTTTAAGGTATCTTATTTGTACAGATAATGTCACCCAACACAGATAAACAATTCAGAACCACCAGTTCAATTTAAGGGACAAAAAAGTCCCACAAATCCAAATTCTAAAATGTATGAATTTGACATTTAAAAAATAACCTACACAAACCTTTCTAGACAAATATGCATAAAATAATCTTAAATATTCTGTACCTGTTGAATTTCCTTGTGTGTGGGTATAGGTCTATCCATGTAGCCTTGGTGCTTGAACCAAGAACAGATTGTCTGCAAAGACCGATAGGCACAGCCCCAGCCACTGTCATCGATGCGATCCTGCATATAGTGGTGGTAACTGTACACACCTTGTACTAAATAAATCTGCACAGCAGGAGAGAACACAGAAGCATCTGATCACACTTGCATCAGTTTTCAGAGAAGTCATATAACCTGTCGCTTGCACTGTAAAGTTTTCAGTTGGGGACTGCAAATCTTGGGAAGATTTGAAGGGTCATTATTCATACATGATTACTCTGCCTGTTTTTGTCTCCTAAACTTCTCTGTTCACAGTTTTAGTTTCTTGTCCTGGTTCTGAGAAACTTTTCAGAATATACGCTAAAAATGTGTACATTATTTTCCCAAGAAAATCCAATTTCTTTGGGACAAATACAGCAAATTAAAGCAATGCCATTTTGTGCAGAGGAGCCCTTTTGCTTAAAAGGTCAAGCCAATTATTTCACTTTCTCATCTACACATCACTGACTATCTAAATTACTTATTTCAATAAAAAAAATTCTCAGTTAAAATAAAAAGGTACTTTCTGCAAAATGTTTCAATTTAAACTTACCATACCAGACTCCATGCCAGGTGAACTAAGATGTAAATGTGGATTTCTGAGATATCCATCTTTATATGGTTCATCTGGAAAATGATAAGCATTTGCTCTCTTGAAATATGGTCTGTCACAAGGCAGATTGTATAACCCATGCAATTCCTACATGCAAGTTCAAATAAAAATAAGAAACACAATTCAAATGTTGGATTAAAAGAAAGATCACATTGTAAGTAGCAATAAAGACATAATTTTAACAGCATAGCTTAGCAAATTATTAAAATACGCTTAATTAAACATTCAGCAGGTATGTTTACTACTAGACCTCACCTCTCCAAGGAAGCTCATGCAGGCTTACCTCCTATCTAAACGGCCCACTATTTTATGCAGCCCTGTTACATAACACCTGCTGCTGGGGCCCCACTGAAGATACCATGAGTGACAGGTTTGTTACGAAAATATGATAAAATACACCATCATAGAAAAGGATTACAGTTTTATCAACACAGTAATGTAGATACACACACCAAATTGTAATCTTAACTGATATTGGAACACGTACTGAGACAAAGTAAAGATATTGGGCTTATAGTTCAAACAGATTCAGTCTATTTTTAAATTTCTTAAGCTGTTTGTTGCACAGCAGCCACATTTAAAGAGATACATTGTCTTATTTCACTGAGCTTAAAAGTGAAAGGAATGATGAGATCATCTAGCATAATGTGTGTAATGTGGGTAATACATTTTAGGCAGATGACCCAGCACTGAACCCAGCTACAGGAGCTGCACTGACACTTCCCATCAGTGGCTAACAGTGAACAGCAGACAGAGAGCAGGAAACGCAAACAGTGCCACCAGTGCCTGAGGCCTCTGCAAACACAAGGCTAGATTGGGTTTTACACACCGTGTAATGCTTCACACAGAAGAAGAAAATGTAAAGTCCCCACAGCTTCTACACCTTTAAGCTGAAGAATATTCTTTCCCTGCTCTCAATACATGAAACTGTGTGACCTGGACTGGTATCAGCCTCAACCTGAAAGGACTGCTGCATCTCAATATTTTTCCACCTCATCCGTATTCTCTTTTCTAGGTGTGCCACCCAGAAGGCAAAAATAAGCCAAAAACTAGCTAAGCCTGGTCAGCTGTGAGCTACAAAAAGCAACCCCCTCCAAACAAACAGACAAAAACCCCACAAAACCACAAGAAAAAAACCAAAACAAACAATCCCCCCCCAATACTAACCTTTTCAGGACGTGTGTTAAAACCTGAATGTAGTAACACACCAAAAGTAAACTGATGTTCTACCATAGAAGTGGAGAAATTCAAAGAATACTGTACTGGAAGTATAATTTAGACAGAATCTTTATCAACCAATTTTTATGTACTTTTAAAGTTTCTATTGTTCCCTTACAAAAATGAGATCTGGCACATTCTATAAAATAACTTCTAATAAATCAAGTTTCCACATTCAGTATAATGCTTTGGTTATAGTAAAAATAAATTATAAAAAAAAGCAGTATCCTAGTATTTATTCTACATTGACTAAATGGAAAGCTTTACCACTGCTTCAATTATAGTAAATAAAAATAAAAAGAAAAGATCAGGTTCTGTTACAGTTTGTTGGCTTTACCTTTCTGTAACTTTCCAGCTGATCATCTGAAATACCTGTAGGATATGAGATGGTTACAAGGTGATTTTTTCCTGGTAACATGAAATGAAATTGTTCTGGTACCACAATTGATGTTCCCTTCACATATTTCATGATACATCTTTCCATGTCAGTTAATTGCCCATGAATTGCTTTCACTAGGAGATTTTGTACCCTGCAAAGTACAAGGGAGAATATTTTAAAAAGTAGAGCAGCAATGGTGAACCATTTTTTCTCACAGCTGTGAGTTATACAATACCTAAATGCATGTCTGACCTGATAGTGCAGATGACTGCACTACTTCAGTGCTTCTGCTCCCACAGGGAAAGGCAGAGCCCAACCGTGCCTTACTCAAAGCTTGTCTGCACACAGAAACGAATTCCTAGTGATTCAATCCTCCAAAATGCAGCTACCCTGCTCTTGTATCAGAGACACAATCAGTATGAGCATTTGCCAATAAATAAAAGTTACATATATGACTAATTTTTTTTTTTTTTGCATTCTATCCACTCCAGTTAGTGTCACTCTGAGTCAAAACCTATGGAAAAAATGCAAGGAAAAAATACAGAGGCAGACTCAAATGTTTTCCATCTGTACCTACCCAGCTGCAGCCCCTAATGTAAGGCTGAGATTACAAAGACTCATCAAATACACCCCAACTCTCACTTTTATACACCTCACATACAAGAATTTGTAGAACATCTTCCTGACTTTCTCAATTCCTTGCTAAGCAATGGTTATGAGTTATCAAATCTGCCAGACATTGATAAACTGAATTTTTTATAGACAGCAAAAGGATCATGTCTCAAGATTATTAAAGTTAACAGCTCTCAACACAAGCTTTTATTATTTACACAGTTAAAAGTACATCACAAAAATGCTATATACTTTTCATTAAACTGATGAATGATATAGTTTTACTTCATTATTTCAAGCAAATGCAGAAATGAAGCTGAAAAATTGCAAGTTCAGGATAACACTTACTTTCCCCATGGTTCTTCTGGAGAAACAGATACAACAACATCAACTGGCAATGTCATATTTATGTAGTGGTGTTCCTTCTTTTCCCTTTCAATGACTGGAGCCAAAGCAGCTAATGAAGATGTCATTTCCAACATGAGGTCTACATTGATGATCTGCTGCTGCAGAGAATAAAGACACCAATAGTACATCTCCAACTACACATGCACCAAGAAGGGAAAAGTAAGATTGCAGATATTTGGTATCAAACTCAGGAATTAAATACTTGAGTTTAAAAAAAGCTGGTAATGTTAAAGACAAACTTCTATGTGTTGATCTACCATAGGTGGATTTCTGCATTCATGTTGAGTCTCAATGACTTTAAAAGCATTCTTTTAAGTCATGTCAATGCCTATTTGTGTACAGAAAAACCTAGGAAGGGTAACTTTTAAAATGTTTAAATAATAATTTGTCTTATATAATTTATTAGTGGCTGAGAAACATACCGTATCCTGTAACTTTTTATCCTTTTTTTTGCCAAGCTTTCGTTTGGTCTCATCATCTTGATCAAATCTGAATTATCAACAAAAAGAGAAATTTCTATAATAGGAAATTAATCTCTTAACCCTGCCCCCCAGTTTTTAAATATACTCACTGTATAAATCGTCTTATCTCCTTACAAGCAGACTCATCAGTCAGCTCTGGAACTGTGGTCATACCATTGTTAGGCCACACATAGACTGGACTGTGGCAAATTCTGAATACAAGAACCTCTGAGGACAGTTTGTTTTCAAGATCACTGAAAACATATCCTAGTGCCTTTTTTGTTGATGCCTCTGAAACACAGCAAGGATATAATTAGCCTAGAAAATTCCCTCACCATTTTTTAATAGCTACTGGGCATACATTTAATAAAGTTGTTTTGACTTGGAATAAAGATTCAAGTGCTGTTATGATCAGAAAAATGACTGGGCAAACAAAAACTGAGGTAAGATTTCACTTAGCAGGTGTGTCTCAAATGTTCACATTCACACCTCCCTGAAAAAAAGTGTACTGTTTCTCTCACATGCTGTCAAATTTACAGAATAACCTACTCTGCAGTCACTTACCACATCTAATAACTCTTAACCAAGCCTACACCTGCAAACAAACTTCTATGTACAGACTTTTATGTATATTCAGGCTTTTGAAAAAAACCTGGAAAGATTCAATCTGAGTCACATGTTTTTGACTTTGGATCATTGTTCAGAAATACAAACCAAAACCAGAGAAACCTTTGGAAAAGCAGGGCCTACATTCCAACTGAGGACCAAATTTTGGCCAACATAAACCTGTAAGCCACAGTCTGGTTTGCCTGAAATTTTATTACTGGTATATACAGTTGTCTTTCAGTTCTTGTAAAGTATTTAACCCAGACCTTACAACCTGAACCAATACTGGATATGACAATATAGGATATGACAGAGTAACTTTGGCACATTAGCCATGTTTTTTTCCTCACTGTGAAGGTTAAAAACCATTAATTTGAATACAATAAGTTTAAAAAGCCTAACAAGCTATCAAAGACCATGCTGTATCTCTCTGATGCATTAACTTAAATTTGGTCACTATTAGATAACTTTTGTACTAGAAGTCTGTAAAAACTACATTATTAGAAAAGTCAAAGGAAAATTGCTCCAAAAGAAAAACCTCACTGCCCTTGAAAGGGAACAGTATGCCATATTTACACACTAAGAGGTGTGAATACCATGCACTCGGACAATTCAAACATCAGCCTGCTTCACTGTGGTTACAAAATTCAAAACACTGTACACAATGTCAAACGAGTAACCCTTCTCTGAGGATGCAACTCACAAAATGCTGCTTTGGATTAGGTCAATCTATTCAACACTTCTGCTCCACATCATGAACTCAAATAAGATCAAGTTCCTTATCAAGGTTCACTAGACAGAATTCAGAGTTTCTACTAGAGACATGTCCTTTTAAAATGCAGAACGACTGAGAGTGGAGCTAAAACCAGCCTCCTTCCCCGTCCTGCCCTACAACAGCTCAATGGCCACTGACAGCCCTGAGCAGGCTTTCTGAAGAGAATGTCACCTTACTGTAACAATGTGGGACCAGAGGAGCCCCTTAATGCCATATGGACTAGTCCCTTGCTATCACATGGAATTGCAGTAGACAATCCCTAAATTCAGTAGAGTGACTAGTTAGCTTGTTCCTCTCCTCTATTTCTCTAGAAAGATTGGACCACAGTCTCAAAATTGTATTATTAATACAGTCCTGTTATAACCAAATTCATTGCCTTAAAGTTTTAAGTTTGCTTAAAATTTCAGGGTCACCTTTGGCTTCAAGCTGAAAAGTGGTCCCAATAACACATCCATAAGTAAGAAGTATATGCAAAGGAAATTAGTTTAAAATGTCAATGTAAAGTTTATTTCAAATTAAAACAAAAAAGATAAGATGGAAAAAAACTCAGAAAATTTACGGAGATAAAGAATAATATTTTGCACTTAATCATTACACGTTTCTGAAGAAGCACTTAACCCTGGTGAAATGCTAAGAAAATAAATATAATAAATAGTTTCTTAATAAAAGTTTATATAAGTATTAGGAAATCTATTAGTCTTATAGACACACCATCAGTAGTTCCAAGCTGAAATGCAAGATCCAAGCCTCCTCTTATTCTGAAGAGTATATCCATAGCTTCTAGAATTACCTAAGGAGAAAAAAGAAGCAACGAAAATGAACAGCCATTTCCACATGCCTTCTCTCAAGCCACAGCTGACTACTGTTATACCACAGTGTGCAAGCACACCAGCAATTACTGCAGCTGTTAAGGTTACAGAAGGCCAGTGAGTAAACAGGGAAGTGAGTGGTGCAGCAGGGCACAGTCACTGCAATCAGCACCTCAATTACACCTTGGAACACATTTCCTACCTAGACACAAATGCCGTAATTTTATACTTCTACCACACAGAAACACTTTAGGTAAAATGTCATTGTTTCTCATTGTTTCAATCCAAATATCATATTTCCCATAATATAAGTTCTTACATATATATATATATATATATATATATATATATATATATATATATATATAAAAAATACTCTTCCAGCTCAAGTAAAGCAAGGACAGAACCAAACAGAAAGGTAACTAGGCACATCTGTAAGTATGCATTCATTAGTTAGGAAATCACAGTTTCAGGGCAATGAGAAAAAAAAAAAAGGGGGGGGGTGACATACACAACCTCTAGAACTAAGGCTGAGTTTCACACTTGACAGGAGAGCTACTTATGCCACCATAGATACCATCCAGCTGTTTCTTCCCCCTTCTGAAGCCCCTGCTCTGTGTCCCCACAACTGCTCACTGCAGACATTTGAACTTCACCAGAGAACTCATGCAGATGGAAAAACACCCTTCTATTAGAGAGGGCTTTTTCAGACAGATCAATCCCTACTAAAGTTCAATGTACCAGACAAAAGCAGCTGTGGCAGTACAGAGAGGAACAAAAGGTGACAGATGAGTGTAGGTACTGCTCAGTCTAACAGTCCACAGAAAGAATGGTTAACAGCTTTAGCTGCTCCAAAACACCACCAAGCACCTGTAAAAATAATTATACTAGGACCCTTTGGAAAGACTTATTGCACAACCAGTTGGTTACAAAGTGCAATGCTATTGCTACTCATGAAATAAAAACGTCAAAACATAGGACTGATTTTCTTTCCATTAAAAGCATTCTAAAGAGAAATATGCAAAATATGCAGGCCTTGAAAATATAATCATCTACTACAGTTTATCCGCTGGTGAAGGATTTTCAGGTTTCAGTGATTCTGGAGTGCCAAGAAGCAGTTTGGTTTCTGAAGCACAACCATGAAGTATTTTAGATAACCAGCTTATCTGCATTAATAGGGTCTTGGAGGGTGGGACCCACAAAAGTGCCAGCCAGAATGTGAAAAAATGTTTGCCTGGGTTGATGTGAAAGATGTTTTTTATTTGAATTATTACTACACAAGAATAATGTTCATGAATAAGAAGAAGAGCTCTGCAAAAGGAGCCACTTTTGATAGTGGCTCATCATGGACATCACAGAATGGGTGAAGCTGGAAGGGACCACAGTGGGTCACAGAACCACAGAATCTTCTGAGTTGGAAGGGAACCACAAGGATGATGAGCCCTACTCTTAAATGAATGGTCCATACTGGGGATCAAACCCACAATCTTGGTGTTAAGGTCATCTGTTCCAAGTTCCCTGCTCAAGCAGGGTCATCCTAGAGCACACTGCACAGGATTGTGTCCAGACAATTCCTGAGTATCTCCAGTGAGGGAGACTCCACAGCCTCTCTGGACAATCTGTTCCAGTGCTCAGTCACTGCACAGTGAAGAAGCTCTTTCTCACATTCAGGTGGAACTTCCTGGGCATCAGGTTCTGCCCGTTGCCTCTTGTCCTATTGCTTGGCACCACCGAGAAGCGCCTCGCACCACTATGATGACCGCTTTCCAACAAATCCCTAACTAAGGGCAGGCAAGCTCAGTCCCCCAAGGGAGAAGAAGAATGGCAGGGGGTATAGGAAGGCGTCAGTGCGGGAGGGGCCACTGCCCCTCGTGTGACACAACCTGGGCCCTGCAGAAAGGGGACCGACGGGCCTCCGCACCTCCCCCCCGAGGTACCCCCGGAGCTGGAGGCCCAAACGCGACCGCCGAGCTCCCAGCCGGCAGCGGGGACACCAGCCCCCAGCCCGCCCCGCCGCTAGCTCAGCCCGAACGGGTACACTCCCCTCCCCGCTAGGTAGGACAGCAACCCACCTACCTAGGCTTCCACCCATCCATCCATTCCCCGGGATGAGGAGAGGGGGGCCGGGCAGGGGAGGGGCGGACTCACCACGTCCGTCAGCGCCGCCGCGGGGGCCGGGCCCGGCCGC